>NC_135959.1:9575665-9578165 GCF_053455715.1 Rhinoraja longicauda | reverse complement strand
TGATCAGATTAGTGAGGGGTAGAGAGAGAGAGGGGGGGTAGGTGTGGAGAGGAGGGGGAGTGAGGAGAGAAGGGGAGGGGAAGGGGGGAGGGAAAGAAGGAACGGAGGGGGGGGGGGGGGGGGGGGTGGGGGGGGTGTGGGAAGAGAAAAAAGTTTAATTGAACGCGTAAAGATAGCTGAAACTAGGTTGCTACCAAAGCCCCTGATTGCAAGAATGGCCGGTAATTAAAAATAATTAGGAAGTATTTATGCCACTAAATCTTCTAAGTGTGCCAGTTATGATATAATGATTCTCATTAGGTATGCTGAAAGCTGTGAGCTCCGTATGACAGCGGCAATTAAGTGGATACATAGGAAAGTATTATAATATCCATGCTAAGACGCGCTTTCAGTTAATGGCCACTTCATTAGCTAATTGATTTCTTATTAGTTACAGGCAAAGTCTGGTTAGGGCTCACGCCGCAGCTAATTAACATCGTATAAACACTTAATAGTCTAATGCTCAATTGTGTGCGTGTGCGTGTGTGTGTGTTGTCTGTCTGTCTACTTGTGCATATGTGTATAAAAGCAAAACCAACTTAGTATTTAAATGCCACTGGTACTGTGGGGGAGTCGCCAGAGTTTTTGATAATATTACAGAAATTGAACGTTGCATCTCTCTCTCGCTTAAAAGGCCTAATTGAAAGAAAATATTCAGGGGGGGTGCTATAATATCCCGGGTCATTCGCTTCCCCTCCCACCACACCACACCACACGCACACACACACACTCGCACACACACTCGCACACCTCGCACACACACGCATACTCGCACACACACACATACTCGCTCACACTCGCACACACACATTCATTCACTCTCGCACGCACACACTTTCTCACACATACTCGCACACACATATCCATTCAATCACACGCACACGTGCACACTCATGAGTACTCACACTCGTTCACACACTCACACGCATTATCTCCCTCACACACTATCTCTCATACACACTCGCACACGCATATTCATTAATTCACACGCACACGCACATACTCTCTCTCTCTCTCTCTCTCTCTCCCTCTCCCTCTCTCCCTCCCTCATGCACACGCCTCCTCTTTCCCACCACCCCACACACTCAACCAAAATACGACTGAAAACATAATTCGACTGAGAACGTCATTAAAGATCCCACACATAATCATTTGGACCTCTTCATTAAAACAATATGTGCAATCTTTAATGAGTGGCAAAAGCCAGGCAAACTCGTATTAACAAAGCAGTGTGAAATATTATTCCACCGCTGAATTGAAGTGGGAATTTAGTATTTACAGTTTGATATTAACCTGCTCCTTCTGTATATTCAGTCCCCCTTGTTTTAATTGCTGGCATTGATTTTTTAATTTGCCATTGACATAAGACAGTGTCTTACGTTGAATTAAAAGAGGCGAGCGCTGTATCATCCAAGCGACCTGCTACGCCACAAGACACGATTTGCAACTTTTTGATGTGGCTATTAATCTCATTAAAAAAAACCCGATTATGAATGTTTTCCAAAAGGGGAACAAAATAATTAGAGACCCGTGCATTCAAAGAGGAATGCATGTTGTAATAAAGGGGGAAGATTGCTTGCCTGGATACTTAATAAGCACACCTTTGCTTTTAAGATACTCACATCCCAATTACATCCCTGGGAACAGGCTGTGTCCATAAACTGATCTGGACTTGACTTTTCAACCCTCCCCCCCCCCCCCCGCCCACCACCACCTTAACCCCGGCATTATTAACCCTCGTTAATGTAATCGAACGGTGAATCGTTAAATCGCGTCTGCGAATCCTATCTAAAATATAAATCTCACTCAGTGATTCCCCCCAACACTAATCGTTCTGTCTACCTTTTCAATGCGACGTGTTGTTCTAATCGCTATTTTCAAAACATTTAATGTTACAAAACTAAACAACAGTGCCGAAGAAAGTGTTGGCGCCCTTTTTTCTTTTGGTTCTTTTTATCCCTTTATTTGAACAGGCAAGCAACAAAAACAAAAACCCCCCAAGAAAATGGCAAATAAGTTTACAAGAAAAAATAGACAATATCTTTGGCCTTTCTACTTATTTGATTCTAAATGGCCCTTGGTACATATTTAGCAAGTTCATGTCAAAGCTGCTTACTTATTTATTTTGTGTGCGTGCCTGTTTTGTTCCCTGTTTCAACTGGTCTCAGTTGAGACAAGTGATGAGGTCTAATCCCCCAGGACACCGGGACCATGAGTGATTGTATGGTAGGTAGTGTGGCAATGGGAAGGTTGCCTTTCGATCTGTGGGTCATAATTATTTAATATCAATGCGTTTCAAAATACAAGGCGGCGTGCTCGGCAATTGAGGGATCGTGGCGGGATCCTCGTTATCCGAGAAAGCATTTTTTTAAAAAAAACACCGCAGTGAATGAAAACATTATTTCACATAAATTAAATCAAAACGTACCGTGAACTCGTCAGAATGTTTGCATGAAAAAAT
>NC_135959.1:9050020-9270020 GCF_053455715.1 Rhinoraja longicauda | reverse complement strand
CTGCCTTAAAAATATCCACTGACCGCCCCCACAGCCTTCTGTGGCAGGTTCTTGAAACAACCTGCACAACTCTAATCTAATGCTACCTCTGCAACAGAACATTACTGGACACAACCTCTTGCACATTTATGGACTTACTTTTTTTTTCCAATTGTATTTTGCACTGATCCTAGTTTTTTGTTCAGTCTTTTTTTTGCTACTTTGTGTTCAAGATAAGAAGCAGATAGAATCCAGGGAATTATAGATCAGGGAGCCTCATGTAAGTGGTAGAAAAGCTATTGGAGAGGATTCTTTAGGATAGGATACACTCCCATTTGGAAAAGAATGGGTTAATTAGAGACAGTCAGCATAGATTTGTACATAACAGGTCGTGTCTAACTAACTCGACTGAGTTTTTTGAGGAAGTGATGAAGGCGATCGATGTATAAGAAAATAACTGCAGATGCTGGTACAAAATCGAAGGTATTTATTCACAAAATGCTGGAGTAACTCACCAGGTCAGGCAGCATCTCAGGAGAGAAGGAATGAGTGACGTTTCGGGTCGAGACCCTTCTTCAGACTGATCTATGGTGATCGATGTTGTCTGCGTGGCTTTTAGTAAAGGAATTGATAAAGACCCCTGGTAGGTTTTTTTAGATTTTTTTTAGATTTAGAGATACAGCGCAGAAACAGGCCCTTCGGCCCACCGGGTCCGCGCCGCCCAGCGATCTCCGCACATTAACACTATCCTACACACACTAGGGACAATTTTTACTTTTGCCCAGCCAATTAACCTACAAACCTGTACTTCTTTGGAGTGTGGGAGGACACCGAAGATCTCGGAGAAAACCCACGCAGGTCACGGGGAGAACGTACAAACTCCGTACAGTACAGCACCCGTAGTCAGGATCGAACCTGAGTCTCCGGCGCTGCATTCGCTGAAAGGCAGCAACTCTACCGCTGTGCCACCGTGCCACTCGGTTGATCCAGAAGATTAAGATGCAGAGGGTTGACAGAATAAATCCTCAGAATAATAGAACGTACCTTTAGAAAGGAGACGAAGGGAGAATTTCTGTAGTCAGAGGATGGTGGATCTGTGGAATTCATTGCCACAGAAGGTTGTGGGGGCCAAGTCAATGGATATGTTTAAGGTGGAGATTGTTGGATACTCCACTTATACTGATGTCGGGGAGAAGGAGGAGAATGGGGTTGAGAGGGAAAAACAAGATCAGCCACGATTGAATGGCGGAGTAGACTTGATGGGCCGAATGGCCTATTTCTGCTCCGACAACTTATGAAGAGTGACTGGTCATATGGATTCAGAACTGGCTTACTGATAGAAGACAGAGGGTTGTGATGGAAGGACCATATTCAAGCTGGAGGTTTGTAACCAGTGGAGTTCCATAGGGTACTGGGACCTCTGTTGTTTATGTTATATATATATATATATATATAAGACGTGGACATCGACGTGGATGGGTTGGGTATCAAGTTTTCAGATCACAGCATTGATGCACAGAACGATCATGGTTTAAGTCCATAATTCTCTGAAAGTGGTGACACGTAGATAGAATGGTAAAGAAGGCATTAATTAGGCAGCGCCATTCTTAATCACTGAAACATAGAAACATAGAAACATAGAAAATAGGTGCAGGAGTAGGCCATTCGGCCCTTCGAGCCTGCACCGCCATTCAATATGATCATGGCTGATCATCCAGCTCAATAGCCTGTACCTGCCTTCTCTCCATACCCCCTGATCCCTTTAGCAAAAAGGGCCACATCTAACTCCCTCTTAAATATAGCCAATGAACTGGCCTCAACTACCTTCTGTGGCAGAGAATTCCACAGACTCACCACTCTGTGTGAAGAAATGTTTTCTCATCTCGGTCCTAAAAGACTTCCCCCTTATCCTTAAACTGTGACCCCTGGTTCTGGACTCCCCCAACATCGGGAACAATCTTCCCGCATCTAGCCTCTCCAACCCCTTAAGAATTTTATATGTTTCTATAAGATCCCCCCTCAGTCTTCTAAATTCCAGCGAGTACAAGCTATCCAGTCTTTCCTCATATGTAAGTCCCGCCATCCCAGGGATCAATCTGGTGAACCTTCTCTGTACTCCCTCTAAGGCAAGAACGTCTTTCCTCAGGTTAGGAGACCAAAACTGCACACAATACTCCAGGTGCGGTCTCACCAAGGCCCTGTACAACTGCAGCAGAACCTCCCTGCTCCTAAACTCAAATCCTCTTGCTATGAATGCCAACATACCATTCTAATTAATCTCTAGGCAGAGTTAGAGTTTGCTTGTGGAAACAAAGGACGGTAGATACTAGTTTACCAAGGAAAGGCACAAAATGCTGGAGCAACTCAGCGGGTCAGGCAGCATCCCTGGAGAGCAGGGACAGGTGACGTTTCAGGTCAGGACCCTTCTTCAGTTTGCTTGCGAGAATGCAAAAGTGATCAATATTTCATTCAAAGAACCTCCGTCTTCACAACTAAGAAAGAAATCTTCATCAATTGCCTTACTTGTGAAGTAAGGAAGGTATTGTTTATGAGTTATTTTTATCAAACCCATGTGCTACGTAGATGACATAAACCGTGTTTTGACAAGGTCGATTTGCCATTCAATTTTTATTTTGGAGACCACTTGCCTTGTAATTTTTTTTTCAGGAAGAGTTTATAAAACCGAAAACAAAGACTATCATGGATGACTGACAGCCATGTTGAAAATGGAGACTACAGATGTCGGAATCTTGAGTGAAAACCAGATTGCTGGAGGATCTTAGAAAAGAGATGAGAAGGGATTTCTTTAGCCAGAGGGTGGTGAATCTGTGGAATTCATTGCCACAGATGTCTGTGGAAGTCAAGCCAATGGATATTTTTAAGGTGGACAATGACAGATTAGAAACATAGAAAATAGGTGCAGGAGAAGGCCATCTGGCCCTTCGAGCCAGCACCGCCATTCATTGTGATCATGGCTGATCATCCACAATCAGTAACCTGTGCCTGCCTTCTCCCCATATCCCTTGATTCCGCTTGCCCCTAGAGCTCCATCTAACTCTCTTTTAAATTCATCCAGTGAATTGGCCTCCACTGCCTTCTGTGGCAGAGAATTCCACAAATTCACAACTCTCTGGGTGAAAAGGTTTCTGCCCACCTCCGTTTTAGATCCTTCATTCTTAGACTGTGGCCCCTGGTTCTGGACTCCCCCAACATTGATAACATTTTTCCTGCATCTAGCTTGTCCAGTCCTTTTGTAATTCTCTACGCCTCTATACGATCCCCTCTCATCCTTCTAAACTCCAGTGAATACAAACCCAGTCTTTCCAATCTTTCCTCATACGACAGTCCCTCCATCTCAGGGATTAACCTTGTGAACCTACGCTGCACTGCCTCAATAGCAAGGACGACCTTCCTCAAATTAGGGGACCAAAACTGCACACAATAAATTCTTGATCATATGTTCATGAGCGATAGGAGCAGAATTAGGCCATTCGGCCCATCAAGTCTACTCCGCCATTCAATCATGGCTGATCTATCTCTCCCTCCTAACTGCATTCTCCTGCCTTCTCCCCATAACCTCTGACACCCGTACTAATCAAGAATCTATCTATCTCTGCCTTAAAAATATCCACTGACTTGGCCTCCACAGCCTTCTGTGGCAATGAATTCCACAGATTCACCACCCTCTGACTAAAGAAATTCTTCCTTTTCTCCGTCCTAAAAGAACATCCTTTTATTTTGAGTCTATAACCTCTGTCCTAGACTGTTCCACTAGAGGACCCATCCTCTCCACATCCACTCTATGCAAGCCTTTCACTATTCTGTAAGTTTCAATGAGGTCCCCCCTCATCTTCCTAAACTCCAGTGAGTAAAGTCACAAGGTCATAAGGTCATAAGTGATTGGATTAGAGTTAGGCCATTCAGCCCATTAAGGCTACCCCATCATTCAATCATGGCTGATCTATCTCTCCCTCCTAACCCCGGTCTCCTGCTTTCTCCCCATAACCTCTGATGCCTGTACTAATCAAGTAGAGGCACAGCACCATCAAATGCTCATCATAGGTTCACCCACTCATTCCTGGGATCATTCTCGTAAACCTCCTCTGGACCCTCTCTAGGGCCAGCACATCCTTCCTCAGGTATGGGGCCCATAAGGGTAAGGGTGTCTGGGGTTATGGGGCGAAGGCAGGAGAATGGGGTTGAGAGGGAAAGATAGATCAGCCATGATTGAATGGCGGAGTAGACTTGATGGGCCGGATGTCCTAATTCTTCCCCTGGAACTGATGAACTCAGTGGGTCAGGCAGCATCTGTGGAGGGAAATGGACAGACAGGTGAGGAAGAAGGAACTCACATTTTGATGGCAATTTTCACAACTGGTGGATATCTTAAAAGAAAGAACTTGCATTTCACAACTGAGACAAATCTTAATGTCAATAGAGTCCTACTGAAGTGTAGTGCCTTCTATTTGTATCTCACTGTCCAAATTGCTTTAGTGTGGTTGAAATCTCGATCGTCTATGAACTTAATTCTTCCACCATTCACGGCTGCTCCATTAGATACCATAGCCCAAGGATCCAGACATCTTCCTCCTCCACAAAACTAGCCTCTTATGGAGGTGTATAAAATGATGAGAGGAATAGATCATGTAGATGCACAGGTAGAGTCCCTTGTCTCTTGCCCAGAGAGTGGGTGAATCGAGGACCAGAGGACATAGGCTTAAGGTGAAGGAGAAAAGATTTCATAGGAATCTGAGGGGTAGATTTTTCACACAAAGGGTGGTGGGTGTGCGGAACGAGCTGCCAGAGGAGGTCGTTGTGGCTGGGACTATCCCAACGTGTAAGAAACAGTTAGGCGGGTGCATGGATAGGACCAGGTTTGCAGGGAATATGGTCCAAACACAGACAGGTGGGACTAATATAGATGGGACATGTTGGCCAGTGTGGGCAAGTTGGGCCGAATGGTCTGTTTCCACGCTGTTTCACTCTGAGACTCTATGACTTTGATTGAGATTTTGGTCGCCCACTCCTCGCATAGCTCGACGTCAGCTTTCTAGCTCGAAAACATTCCTGAGTTATGACCTCGCAAATACCCTGCAATAATCTACTTTGAATGATGATTTTTTTTTATTTTTTAAAGCACATAGTAAGATGAATTATGACACCTTATTCTCCAACAAACTGTTTTTTTCCTCCCATTATTCTCCTCTCTCCTTCAGCTATCAATTCCCGTGTGGATGCACAGGAAGCCTGGAGGATCTTGTTTAATAATTGCCCACTTGCAAGAAAGAAAGAATTGGATTTTGATAGCAGCATTCACAATCTAGAAATCCCCAAAGCACTTTACAGTGAAGTTAATTCTTTTGATGTATAGTTGCTTTAGTAATGTAGGAAAAAGAAGCAATTGCAAGGCCTGGACAGATCTAGATCTCCCGGTTTGCAGTTAGTATTCAGGTACAGCAGGTGATGGGGAAAACCTAACTCAATCTTCTCATTTACTGGAATTGAATGCAAAACTAGCAAGGTATTTCTTGTTAAAATAAAACACAGGGCGCTGTGTTAACTCTTCAGTGCAGTTCCTTCCCACGCAGATAATCCACCCACATACGCTTTGCGACATTGGTCGAAGGTTGAACGTTGGCGCGAACGCTAGGACTTTGAGTAATGCAATGGAGTCCTTTGCATCAATTGACGTGCCCGAGTTTAAGATTTCATCACAATGTCTGTCCATCCAACGTTGCCAGAGCCTTTGGTACATTAGCCTGATGGGTTAGCAGGGCGGCACGGTGGCGCAGCGGTAGAGTTGCTGCCTTACAGCGAATGCAGCGCCGGAGACTCAGGTTCGTTCCTGACTACGGGCGCCGTCTGTACGGAGTTTGTACGTTCTCCCCGTGACCTGCGTGGGTTTTCTCCGAGATCTTCCGTTTCCTCCCACACTCCAAAGACGTACAGGTTTGAAGGTTAATTGGCTGGGCAAATGTAAAAATTGTCCCAAGTGGGTGTAGGATAGTGTTAGTGTGCGTGGATCGCTGGGCGGCGCGGACTCGGTGGGCCGAAGGGCCTGTTTCCGCGCTGTATCTCTAAATCTAAAGTCCCCAAAGCAGCACATTGGCACAGCGGTAGAGTCGCTGCCTCACAGCGCCAGAGACCCGGGTTCGATCATGACTACGGGTGCTGTCTGTACGGAGTATGAACGTTTTCCCCGTGACCGCGTGGGTTTTCGCCGGGTGATCCGGTTTCCTCCCACATTCCGAAGATGTACAGGTTTGTCGGTTAATTGGCATCAGTACAATCATAAATGGTGCTGGCTGGAAGGGCCGAATGGCCTACTCTTGCACCTATTGTCTATTGTCGCTGGTGTGTAGGTTGGTGTTAGTGCATGGGGTGATCGCTGGTCAGTGCTGCCTCGGTGGGCCGAAGGGCCTGTTTCCACGATGCATTTCTAAAGTCTAACTAAAGTAAAGCTGCAATTGAGCCAATAACCTTTTTAACTTCAGTTCAGTTTAGTTTCGAGATACAGTACGGAAACAGGCCCTTCGGCCCACCGAGTCCGCCTCCGTCAGCGATCCCCGCACACGAACACTATCCTAGACCCACTCGGGGCAATTGAGAAATATACCGAGCCAATTAACCTACAAACCTGCACGTCTTTGGAATGTGGGAGGAAACCGGAGATCCTGGAGAAAACCCACGCCGGCCACGGGGAGAACGTACAAACTCCGTACGGACAAGTTCCCGTAGTCTGGATCGAACCCGGGTCTCTGGCGCTGTCAGGCAGCAACTCTACCGCTGCGCCACCAAGTCTGAGATCAAAGGGCTATTGCCAAGCTGAGGATACATTAGCCACGTATCTGACTTCAGTCCTGGAGGTGGTAAACCAGTTTGGTTATTGACTGCTTTGTGTTGCTGAATGTGACTCAATTTCCCCCCCTCTCCCCCCCCCCCCCCCCCCCACCCTGCCCCCTTTCCCAGATCCTGCAATCTCTCCAGCGGCCGACTGGATAATATGTTTGTGTAAAATGTCACTGTGCTATTTTAACACGGCCATTAACCTGTTTATTTCAGACAGATTAATGACAGTGCAGAAATAGCACCGAGAGATTTTGTGCATTGCCAAAGGAAATAGAACAACTCATAAGAACATCGGAAATAAGAGCAGTATTACGCTCCATGGTCCCCCCCTCAAGCTCGCTCTGCCATTTAATACATTTGTGCCTGATCCCCTCCCTTGTCCACCTTCTTGCCTCCTGACAATACATCCCCTCCTCCCCCCCCTCCCCCCCTCCCCCCCTCCCCCCTCCCTTTGGGCCAAAAATCCAACAATCCCAGCCTTATAATAATGGTTCAACGATGCTTTAATTGCCACCCATGAAACTGCACAGTGACATTCTTTTTGCATATATTACACATGTGGGCGCCACCATTACCGACACTATTATTCACAGTCCAAAGTCCGGTCGGTGGTGCGCTCGAAGTACAGGAGCAGTTCCCGCAATCTGACGTCCCTCTCTCCTCTCTCCTCTCTCCTCTCTCCTCTCTCCTCTCTCCTCTCTCCTCTCTCCCCTCTCCCCTCTCCTCTCTCCTCTCTCCTCTCTCCTCTCTCCTCTCCCCTCCCCTCCCCTCCCCTCCCCTCCCCTCCCCTCCCCTCCCCTCCCCTCCCCTCCCCTCCCCTCCCCTCCCCTCCCCTCCCCTCCCCTCCCCTCCCCTCCCCTCCCCTCCCCTCCCCTCCCCTCCCCTCCCCTCCCCTCCCCTCCCCTCCCCTCCCCTCCCCTCCTCCCCTCCCCACCCCTCCCCTCCCCTCCCCTCCTGGCCATCTTTGTGTCCCGGGGATGGAGGGGGGGGTCACCTCCAGAAGCCGACCTCAAAGGCGCTGGAGGCGTTACCCCGGTCCACCCTCCTACCGGCCCTTGCCCCGAGCACCGGGTGTCTCCAGCTCCCTGCCAGTTACGCCGATCGATGAACCCTTGGGTAGATCCCGTGCCGATCCCAATGAGCCTTCAGGCAAGGTCCCGCTGATGGCTCTGCGACGTTAAAAGACTGGAGCGACTAGGCTTGTGTACACTGGAATTTAGAAGGATGAGAGGGGATCTTATCAAAACGTATAAGATTATTAAGGGGTTGGACACGTTAGAGGCAGGAAACATGTTCCCAATGTTGGGGGAGTCCAGGACAAGGGGCCACAGTTTAAGAATAAGGGGTAGGCCATTTAGAACGGAGATGAGGAAAATCTTTTTCAGGCGGCTGCCCCCTTGCTCACTTCAACACCATCTGGTTTCAGACTGTCCAGCCAATGTATTTGTCAAGGCGGCACAGTGGCGCAGTGGTAGCTGGTCTGATCCTGACTACGGGTGCTGTCTGTTGGAGTCTGTACCTTCTCCCTGAGACCGCTTGGGTTTTCTCCGGGTGCTCCGCTTTCCTCCCAATTCAATTGGGAGTCAATTGGCTTCCCCGTGGGTAGGATAGTGTTTTTGTGTACAGGGCGATCGCTGGTCGGCATGGGCTCGGTGGGCCGAAGGGCCTGTTTCCATGCTGTATCTCTAAAGTCTGAAGCCTCCCCCTTTCCCTTCACTCCGCTTCTTTACAGGGTGAAAATGAAGACAGTTCCAGCACTTCATTCTTCCCCAATTGTTTATATTTCCATGGCATGTCCCCTCATCCTGAAATTTACTTCTCACGTTCAAGTGACCACTAACACTCAGCTTGCAGTCCAGTGGTATGAACATCGACTTCTCCAACTTTAGATAGTTCCTCTGTCCCTCTCTTCCCCTCCTCCTTCCCAGATCTCCCTCTATCTTCCTGTCTCCACCTATATCCTTCCTTTGTCCCGCCCCCCTGACATCAGTCTGAAGAAGGGTCTCGATCCGAAACGTCACCCATTCCTTCGCTCCCGAGATGCTGCCTGACCTGCTGAGTTACTCCAGCATTTTGTGAATAAATACCTTGGATTTGTACCAGCATCGGCAGTTATTTTCTTATCCTAACACTCAGGTAACAAGCTACCTGATCGAGTTACAATGATGCCATTGCTGACAAGTCTGGAATGAAAAGGTAGTATTTGGTGATTCCTGAGAAGACTGAGGAGGTTTGGCATGAACGCCAGCATCCTCACAAACCTCTACAGATGCACCATCGAGAGAGAGCCTGCTGACGGGCTGCATTACAGTCTGGTACGGGAACTGTTCTGGTACGGCCCACAGCCACAAATCACCACAGAAAGTGGTGAAGATGGCACAGCACATCACTGGCAACTGTCTCCCGGCCATTCGGGACATTTTCTACCGGCGGTGCCTGCGGAAGGCACGCAGCATCATCAAGGACCACAGCCACCCA
This sequence comes from Rhinoraja longicauda, assembly GCF_053455715.1. NCBI lineage: Eukaryota > Metazoa > Chordata > Chondrichthyes > Rajiformes > Arhynchobatidae > Rhinoraja > Rhinoraja longicauda. The sequence continues at coordinate 9,260,714 of NC_135959.1, read as the reverse complement.
GCACGCAGGCTGTAATCCTCGTTCCTGTATACACTGGAATTTAGAAGGATGAGGGGGGATCTTATTGAAACATATAAGATAATTAGGGGATTGGACACATTAGAGGCAGGAAACATGTTCCCAATGTTGGGGGAGTCCAGAACCAGGGGCCACAGTTTAAGAATAAGGGGTAGGCCATTTAGAACGGAGATGAGGAAGAACTTTTTCAGTCAGAGAGTGGTGAAGGTGTGGAATTCTCTGCCTCAGAAGGCAGTGGAGGCCAGTTCGTTGGATGCTTTCAAGAGAGAGCTGGATAGAGCTCTTAAGGATAGCGGAGTGAGGGGGTATGGGGAGAAGGCAGGAACGGGGTACTGATTGAGAGTGATCAACCATGATCGCATTGAATGGCGGTGCTGGCTCGAAGGGCTGAATGGCCTACTCCTGCACCTATTGTCTATTGTCTATTGTCCTTGTTACCGTCAGGCAGACGATACAGGAGTATGGCTGTGCGCGTACCACCAGACTTAAGAACAGTTTCTACCATCAGGCCATCAGGCTTCTGAACTCATAAACACATTTCAAATCATATATGTTGATTATTTTTAATATTGTCTAACGGCAGCAGCTGACTAGCAGTCTGTCCGTCTTTTTTTTTCCTTTTTTTGTTGTGTGTCGGTGTTGGGATGGTTTTTATATATATTTTTTTGGTTGTGTATGTGTGGGAGGGGGTGGTGGTGTGGGTGGGTGTGGGGGGGGGGGGGAACTTTTCTCTTCCTCACGGCGCGGGGTGCGGCTCGGCTGCGGGGCCTAACATCCCCCGGTGCGGCTCGGCTGCGGGGCCTAACATCCCCCGGTGCGGCTTGGCCGCTGGACTTTACATCCCCCGGTGCGGCTTGGCCGCTGGACTTAACAGTGCCCGGTGCAGCTCGGCTGCGGGGCTTAACATCGCCCGGTGCAGCTCGGCTGCGGGGCTTAACATCGCCCGGTGCAGCTCGGCTGCGGGGCTTAACATTGCCCGGTGCAGCTCGGCTGCGGGGCTTTACATCGCTGGTGCGGCTCGGCTGCGGGGCTTAACATCGCCCGGTGCGGCTCGACCGTGGGGCTTTACATCGCCCGGTGCGGCTCGGCTGCGGGACTTTTCACCGCTGGTGCGGCTCGGCTGCGGGACTTGACATCGCCCGGTGCGGCTCGACCACGGGACTTAGCTGCGCAAGGCTTGGTCGCGGGCCTTTCATCGCCCGGTTCGGCCGCGAGACGTTTCAGCGCCCGGTGCGGGGACTGTGCGGGTCGGTCGGGGACGAGCTGTCTGTCCGTGGGCGTGGGGAAGAGAGTGGAAGTTTTGTTGCCTCCATCACAGTGAGGGGGTGTTTGGAGTCACTGTGATGGACGTTTGTGTTGGGGTCATGTGTCTTGTGTTTTTTTTTTTTTTTCTATGACTGCTATGTAGTTTCGTTCGGTACTTCGGTACCGAACGACAAATAAAGCTCTGTTATACCTGTTATACCTGTTATACCTGTTAACCTATTTTTAATATTGTCTTTTTACCTTACTAATGTCATTTTTAAAATCTTATTTATCCTTGGAATATTATTGCTGCGGTGACCCGTTGTCTTGTCAAATACATTTCTTTGTACCGTTGACCCTGTGCCAACCTACACATGACAAATAAAATGTATTATTATTATTATTATTATTATTATTATTTAGAGATACAGCGTGTAAATGGGGCCTTTGGCCTACCGAGTCTGTGCTGACCATCGATCACCCAAACGCTGGTTCTATCCATGCCTTCTAGGGGCAATTTACAGAAGCCAATCAATCAACCTACAAACCTGCACGTCTTAGAAAGTGGCAGGACAATAGACAATAGACAATAGGTGCAGGAGGAGGCCATTCGGCCCTTTGAGCCAACACCGCCATTCAATGTGATCATGGCTGATCATTCTCAATCAGTAGCCCATTCCTGCCTTCTCCCCAAACCCCCTACAACTAGGGGGAAACTGCAACACCTGGAGAAAACCCACGCAGTTACAGGCAGAACGTACAAACTCCACACAGACAGCACCCTTAGTCTGTCGGAACAAACCTGGGTCTCTGCTACTGTAAGGCAGCGACTCTACCGTTGCTCCACTGTGCCGCCCATCAATGGTTTTTGTGGTCACCATAGAAATGGTGATCACTCAACTGCTGGATCATCACCGCTCTCCCCAATGACCACGTGGCTTTCCTCCGGGTGCTCTGGTTTCCTCCCACCTCCTAAAGACCTGCGGGTTTGCAGGTTACTCGGCCGCTGTAAAAACTCCTCTATGAGTGGGGAGCGAATGAGAACGTGGGATAACAAAGTACCAGTGTGAACAAGGATCCCTTGTCAGTGTGGCAAGGTGGGCCTAAGGGCTTGTTGCCACGCTATCTATCCAAGCAAATGTATCCGTACTTAATGCTTTCACAAAATGCTGGAGTAACCCAGCAGGTCAGGCAGCATCTCAGGAGAGAAGGAATGGGTGACGTTTCGGGTCGAGACCCTTCTTCAGACTGAAGAAGGGTCTCGACCCAAAACGTCACCCATTCCTTCTCTCCTGAGATGCTGCCTGACCTGCTGAGTTACTCCAGCATTTTGTGAAATAAATACCTTCGATTTGTACCAGCATCTGCAGTTATTTTCTTGTGCTATTGCTTTCTCATTCAAGTACAACTTGACTTTCTTCACTCGCGGGACTATTTTTGCATTCGATGGTTTCCATGGAATTTTCCCTCTTTGTCCATAAGTCATAGGAGCAGAATTAGGACATTCGGCCTACCGAGTCTACTCCGCCATTCAATCACGGCTGATCTATTTTTCCCTCTCATCCCCATTCTCCTCCTACTCCCCATTACCCCTGATACCCTTACTAATAAATATATATTTATATATATTCCTTTATTTGTCCCACACCAGGGAAATTTACAGTATTACAGCAGCAAAGTGGATAGCAAGAGATTATTCATTGTAAAAATAAAAGTAAAGACAAGGGTAAATTGTCATCAGTTTACTGTGTATTCCTCAACTGTTATTGTTGACTCATCTGCTGGGAGCAGTGCTGGTTGTGCAGTCTCACAGCAGCGGGAAGGAAGGACCTCCGATATCTCTCCATCACACACTTTGCGTGAAGGAGTCTGTCACAGAAGGAGCTACTCAGTGCAGTGACAGTGTCCTACATGGGGTGGGAGTCGTTGTCCAGCAGCGGTGTTAACTTTGCCATCATCCTCCTCTCTCCCACCGCCTGCACTGAGTCGAGGGGGCAACCCAGGACAGAGCTGGCCTTCCTGACCTGCTTGTCAAGCCTCTTCCCCACCGCCGCTGAGATGCTGCTGTTCCAGCAGACAACTCCATAGAAAATGGCCGATACAACCACAGTGTTGTAGAAGGTCCTTAGGAGTGCCCTCAGCAGATAAAGTCTGCCTGGCCCTTTTTGTATAGCGCATTGGTGTTTTCGATCCAGTCCATTTTATTGTACTTAATAAAGAATCTATCAATGTCTGCTTTAAAAATACCTACCTCCACAACCGTCTGTGGCAATTAATTCAACAAATTCACAACAATCTGGCGAAAGATATGCCTCTTCATCTTTCTAAAGGCACGCCATTTTATTCTAAGGCTGTGCCCTCTGGTCCTGGACTCTCCCACTAGTAGAAACATCCTCTTGACATCCACTCTATCCAGGCCTTTCACCCTTTGGTACATCTCAAATGAGTTCTCCCCCCCCCCCCCCCCCCATCTTTTCTAAACTACTTTAAACAACTTTAAACATGCCCTCACCCACATAACGCAAATGTGCTTTGAAGAAAAGCTACATTGATCAGTTTGACTCAAAGGAAAGCTCAATTAACACGAGCAAGCTACTGAGAATTGTGATTCTTTTATTAGTTATTTTAATGGATTGCTGGCAGGGAATGGTTTGATTCGTAATTGGTAGTTTGCTTACTTCTAACAATTGCTTAACCCAATTTCTCATTCACGCTGATTTATTGCATTAATCAGAAGTCAAAATGGTTCCAAGCACTAATCCCTCATTAGCACAAAGTAGCATTGGTTCAGTGCTAATTAGCACTAAATTGCTAATCTCACTTGCATAGATCACAGAAATGGTGCGGGAAATGGCGGAGTCACATTGCCACAATAAAACAAAATGCTTTTTCAGTTTCAGTTGTGTTTATTGTCGCGTGTACCGAGGTACAGGGAAAAGCTTTTGTTGCGTGCTATCCAGTCAGCAGAAAGACAACAACAATGTTGGCCTTCATAACAAGAGGAGTTGAGTTTAGGAGCAAAGAGGTCCTTCTGCAGTTGTACAGGGCCCTAGTGAGACCGCACCTGGAGTACTGTGTGCAGTTTTGGTCTCCAAATTTGAGGAAGGATATTCTTGCTATTGAGGGCGTGCAGCGTAGATTTACTAGGTTAATTCCCGGAATGGCGGGACTGTCGTATGTTGAAAGACTGGATCGACTAGGTTTGTATACACTGGAATTTAGAAGGATGAGAGGAGATCTTATCGAAACGTATAAGATTATTAAGGGGTTGGACACGTTAGGGCAGGAAACATGTTCCCAATGTTGGGGGAGTCCAGAACAAGGGGCCACAGTTTAAGAATAAGGGGTAGGCCATTTAGAACTGAGATGAGAAAAACTTTTTCAGTCAGAGAGTTGTGAATCTGTGGAATTCTCTGCCTCGGAAGGCAGTGGAGGCCAATTCTCTGAATGCATTCAAGAGAGAGCTGGATAGAGCTCTTAAGGATAGCGGAGTCAGGGGGTATAGGGAGAAGGCAGGAACAGGGGAACTGATTGAGAATGATCAGCCATGATCACATTGAATGGCGGTGCTGGCTCGAAGAGCCGAATGGCCTCCTCCTGCACCTATTGTCTATTGTCTAATGTATATTGTCACACGATTGCAATGGAACCATTTCCATTGTGTATAGATCTGTAGAAATATAGATTTAAGTGTGTGGAGTGATTGTAACATGTGTTTGTAGAGCCGCTTCCGTGGATAGCACCCAAATAGTCACCTGGGTCGGGCGCCATCTTGGTCAGAGACCCAGGTTTGATCCTCGCTTAAATAGGTCACAGAAATGGTGTGGGAAATGGCAAAGCCACTTTGCCACAATAAAACAAAGTTTTAGTTTTAGTTTATTGTCACGTGTGCCAAGGTACAGTGAAAAGCTATTGTTGCCTGCTAACCGGTCCACAGAAAAACAATATATGATTACAATCGAGCCATTTTACAGTGTATTGATACATGATAAGGGAATAACGTCTAGTGCAATGTAAGTTAAAGAAGATCACAGTTAAAGTACAAAATGTTGCTGTAGGATTAGAGGTTTTAGAGTGTGGAGCGATTGTAATATGTGATTGTAGATCTACTTCTGCGGCTAGCACGCAACTAGTCGACTGGGTTGGGCGCCATCTTGGACGCATCTTTTCCAAGGGTGACATTGAAGTACGTTGAGGTACGTGTTGATACAAGAAAAACAAGTCGGTACATGGATAGGACAAGTTTGGAGGCATATGGACCAAGCGCAGGCAGGTGGGACTAGTGTAGCCGAGACATGTTGGCCGGTGTGAGCAAGTTGGGCCGAAGGGCCTGCTTCCACACTGTAACTCTATCTTGCATTCATTGTTGCTCTTCTTAATCTGGCTCTACTGACAATGAAGGCCAACATTGGTAAATGTCCAATATCCAACCTATTCAACACGAGACCAGCGAAAGTATTATGCAAATGGCAATAATGAGTTGCTTTCATATTTAGATTTTTTTCTCATTTTAATCAGAATAAGTTCACCAGCAGTTCAATTAAAATTGAAATGCATATCAAATATTAAAGCAGTTTCAAGTATTAAAGTATGTTCCCTATAATTGCATTAGAGATATGGTATATAAATGATACATTATATGATTTGGGGCGGCACGGTGGTGCAGCGTTAGAGTTGTTTCCATTACAGCGCCGGAGACCCGGGTTCGATCCTGGCCACGGCTGCCGTCTGTACGGAGTTTGTACGTTCTCCCCGTGACTTTTCTCCGGGGGCTCCCACACTCCAAAGACGCCCAGGTTTGTAGTTTAATTGGCTTCGGTAAAGTTATAATTCGTCTCCAGTGTGTGTCGGATAGTGTTAATGTGCAGGGGATCACTGGTCGACACGGACTTGGTGGGCAGAAGGGCCTGCTTCTGTGCTGTGGCTCCAAAACTAAAACTCAAATACTATCCAAACTGAGAGAGAATTAAAATAGGAAGTATTCCATATATTGAGAATCGAACTGTGACACATGCTATATACAAACACACAAGACTTTGTATATTTATTTCAAACAGAAGCTCCAAATTTCTTTCAGTTAATTTTTAAAATTTTGATTTCCTCTCCTGAATCTTATTCTTTGTGTTCACATAAATTCATGGGATACCATGCCCCACTGTGTCATGTTATCCTTTGATAGCTTAGATTTAAGCTAGGGCACGGTGGCGCAGCGGTAGAGTTGCCGCCTTACAGCGAATGCAGCGCCGTCGACTCGGGTTAGATCCTGACTACGGGCGCCGTCTGTACAGAGTTTGTACGTTCTCCCCGTGACCTGCGTGGGTTTTCTCCGAGATCTTCGGTTTCCTCCCACACTCCAAAGACGTACAGATTTGTAGGTTAATTGGCTGGGCAAATGTAAAAATTGTCCCTAGTGGTTGTAGGATAGTGTTAATGTGCGGGGATCGCTGGGCAGCGCGGACCCGGTGGGCCGAAGGGCCTGTTTCTGCGCTGTATCTCTAAATCAAAATCTAAATTTACTTCCCTGTCCAGCCACCTCTCTTCCTGCCCCCACATCTCTTCTCCAATATTCATCCCCCTACCACCATTCGTCTAAAGAAGGGTCCCTACCTGAAACGTCACCTACCCTTGACTCCGTCCACACTTCACGCTGCCATGGCAAGGCCACCAGCACAATCAAGGGTAGACACAAAAATGCTGGAGTAACTCAGCGGGTCAGGCAGCAACTCGGGAGAGAAGGGATGGGCGACGTTTACGTAACCCTAACCCTAACCCGAACCGTCACCCATTCCTTCTCTCCCGAGATGCTCCCAGCATCTGCAGGTTTTCTTCCAGCACAATCAAGGACCAGTCTCACCCCAGACACTCCCTCGTCTTCCCTCCCCCATCAGGCAAGAGGTACAGAAGTATGAAAAAGCACACCTCCAGATTCAGGGACAGTTTCTTCCCAGCTGTTATCAGGCAACTGAACCATCCTCTCACCAGCTAGAGTGCAGTCCTAACCTCCCATCTACCTCATTGAAGACCTATGATTTATCTTTAATTGAACTTTATCTACCCTTTATCCATTATCAGTACACTTTGGACGGCTTGATTATAATCATGTTTCTTTGGCTGAATGGCACGCAAGGAAAGCTTTTCACTGTATACCTCGGTATACGTGACAATAATAAACTAAACTAAACTATCCATTCCCTCCACAGATGCTGCCTGAACTACCACGTTCCTCCCGAAGGTATTTATTCACAAAATGCTGGAGTAACTCAGCAAGTCAGGCAGCATCTCAGGACAGAAGGAATGGGTGACGTTTCGGGTCGAGACCCTTCTTCAGACGAATGGTCTGAAGAAGGATCTTGACGCAAAACGTCACCCGTTCCTTCTCTCCTGAGATGCTGCCTGACCCGCTGAGTTACTCCAGCATTTTGTGATACGAGCGTTGGTGAAGTTGGTTGAGGGACACATCGGTGGCCAGGACCAGTGCGTGCTCCCATGCATGGATAGTTAACTCTGCATTACTGCACGAACAACCAAAGGGCAAAAACTAAATGGACAATGTGCACTGAACAAATGAAAACCCAAGGGGCTTGAATGCAAAGTATTTAATCAGCATATAAGTGTCAGAGTTTTACATGGAGGAATATCCTTACAGTATAAATGGGAAAGGTGAGTTATGGTTCTTCATTGCATCCCGTGTGAGTTATGGGGTCTTTTCTCCTGGGGATTTAATGGCATGACACGGTTACTTACTGTGCAACCTCAGTGTACTGTAATTGCTTAAATAATTCTGCTGCGGCCTTTATTTGATTGCACCCTTGTCATGTGCTTTTATTGATGCGGTGTCCAGAACTCTACAGGTTTATTGATTAAATGGGGAAGGGTTCTCGTCTCTAAACTCTTGCGTCCTCTGACATAATCGAGCAAATAGATGTGAGATCTTTTTTAGAAATCCGCGCTCCCAAAAGATATCCAGCAGAGTGACACTCCTATTCAGTGGATAATCCATCTTTGTGCTTAGACACGGCAGTACTGACTGAGAGAAAAGAAGATCACAGCATAGTGCAAAATGCCAGCACGGTGGCGCAGCGGTAGAGTTGCCGCCTTACAGCGAATGCAGCGCCGGAGACTCAGGTTCGATCCTGACTACGGGCGCCGTCTGTACGGAGTTTGTACGCTCTCCCCGTGACCTGCGTGGGTTTTCTCCGAGATCTTCGGATTCCTCCCACACTCCAAAGACGTGCAGGTTTGTAGGTTAATAGGCTGGGCAAATGTGTGTGAAAAAATAAATTGTCCCTAGTGGGTGTAGGAGAGTGTTAGTGTGTGCGGGGATCGCTGGGCAGAGCGGACCCGGTGGGCCGAAGGGCCTGTTTCTGCGTTGTATCTCTAAATCTAAATCTAAAACTGCTGCTTGGAATGTGTATTGTTTAGCAGCGAGTTTTCGCAGTTAAAATAAGGAAGTAGCAACAACGTCTATATCTCTCGTTTCCCTTTCCACAGACTCTCAGTCTGAAGTAGCGTCTCAAACAAAAACGTCACCCATTCCTTCTCTCCAGAGATGCTGCCTGACCCGCTGAGTTACTCCCAGCTTTTTGTGTCTATCGTCATTTTAAAGCAGCATTTGCAGCTCCTTCTTACACATAACAACATGCATAAACTGATTCCCGTCATAAGTTCAAGGCTTAGGACTTGTAACATAGAACAGTACAGCGCAGCAACAGGCCCTTCGGCCCACCACAACGCTGTTCCAGGTGTCATCTTCTCTACATCGGCGAGACCAAGTGCAGGCTCGGCGATCGTTTCGCTGAACCCCTCTTAACCACCCTGTTTTCAACACCCCCCTCCCATTCCCAATCTGACCTTTCTGTCCTGGGCCTCCTCCATTGTCAGAGTGAGGCCCAGCGCAAATTGGAGGAACAGCACCTCATATTTCGCTTGGGTAGTTTACACCCCAGAAGGTATCAACATTGACTTCTCCAACTTCAGATAGTCACTGTTTTCCCTCTCTATCCCCTCCCCCTTCCCAGTTCTCCCACCAGTCTTCCTGTCACCATCTACATCCTATCTTTGTCCCGCCCCCTCCCCTGACATCAGTCTGAAGAAGGGTCTCGACCCGAAATGTCACCCATTCCTTCTCTCCAGTGATGCTGCCTGACCCGCTGAGTTACACCAGCGTTTTGTGTCTACCATGATGCCAAGATAGTTTAGTTCAGAGATACCGAGTGGAAAGAGGGAGGATAAGGGGGTTTGGGGATGGAGTGGGGGGGATGTTAAGGGGGGAGGGGAGGGGGAGGGGGAGGGGAGGGGGAGGGGAGGAGGGAGGGGGGGAAGGGGGAGGGGGAAGGGGGAAGGGGGAAGGGGGGAGAGGGGAGGGGGGAGGGGGGAGGGGGGAGGGGGGGGAGGGGGGGAGGGAGGAGAGGGAGGGGAGGGAGGGGAGGGAGGGGAGGGAGGGAGGGGGAGGAGGGAAGGGAGCACCAATGCAGGAGAGGTTTGGGCCCAATGGGTCCACTTGGTCTAATTTCCTTTAAACTTTGTCCCAATCAACTTAAAACTGTGCCCTCTAGTCTATGATATTTTTTCCCTGGGGAAAAGGCTCTGAATGTCTAACCTATCTCTGTAACTCATAATTTTACACACTTCCATGAGATCTTTATTGAGGGACTCTAATCCTTGGAACGCAGGAGGATGAGGGGTGATCTTAGAGAGGTGTGTAAAATCATGAGAGGAATAGATTGGGTAGATGCTGATGGGACTAGTGTAGCTAGGACATGTTGGCCGGAGTGGGAAAGTGGGCTGAAGGACATGTTTCCATGCTGTATGACATCTCCCCTCAACGTCTAGCATTCCAGAGAATACAATCCAACCTTCTAGCTATTGAATAGGCATATCTCCAGATTCACGGACAGATTCTTCTCAGCTGGTGTATCAGGCAACTGAACCATCCTATTAATAACTACAGAGCAGTCAATGGACAGAAGTGTCCCGACCCTTGGATTCACCTATCCAAGTTCTCCAGAGATGCTGCCTGACCCACTGAGTTACTCCGGCACTTTGTGTCTTTTCTTTGTAACCCAGCAACTGCAGTTCCTTGTTTCTCTCTTGTTGTTACTGCTGCCTGCAAGTCAGAAGAACCAGACACTCTGCAAGTCAGGCAGCATCTATGGAGGAAGAAACAATCAACATTTTGGGTCTGTGAACATTTATCAGAATTCAAGTATTAATTCACAAAATGCTGGAGTAACTCAGCAGGTCAGGTAGCATCTCAGGAGAGAAGGAATGGGCGACGTTTCGGGTCGAGACCCTTCTTCAGACTGATGTCAGGGGGCGGCGGTACAAAGGAAGGATATAGGTGGAGACAGGAATTCAAGTTTTTCCAGCATTTTCTGTTCTGTTTCAGTTTCCAGAATCTGGAGGGGTTTTTTAAATTTTCATTCCCAAGCGATGGTTAATTGTATATCATGAACCCCACACTTATTTTGATGCTGTCCAAACCCGAAGCAATGAGATTTTGCACCTTCAATGCCAGAGAAGTTGTCAGGTATAAAACACATCAGACTGAAGTGGACTTGACTTAAAAAGACACAAAGTGCTGGAGTAACTCAGCAGGTGAGGGCAACATCCCTGGAGAACATGGAGAGGTGCCATTTTGGGTCACAACAATCAGACTGAAGAAGGGTCTCAACCCGAAGCGTCACCTATTTCTTTTCTTCAGTGATGCTGCCTGACCTACAGTGAAAAGCTTTTTTTGTTTAGTGTTATCCGGTCAGCAGAAAGACTTTACATGATTACAATCAATAGACAATAGACAATAGGTGCAGGAGGAGGCCATTCGGCCCTTCGAGCCAGCACCACCATTCAATGTGATCATGGCTGATCATTCTCAATCAGTACTCCGTTCCTGCCTTCTCCCCATACCCCCTGACTCCGCTATCCTTAAGAGCTCTATCCAGCTCTCTCTTGAATGCTCTCTTGGACAATCAAGCTGTCTACAGTGTACAGATGCAGGACAACGGGAATAACATTTAGTGTAAGATAAAATCCAGTAAAGTCTGACTAAAGATAGTCCGAGGGTCTCCAATGAGGTAGCTGTTGGGTCAGGGCTGCTCTCTAGTTGTTGATAGGATGGTTCAGTTGCCTGATAGCATACAGCTGGGAAGAAACTGTCCCTGAATCTGGAGGTGTGCGTTTTCACACTTCTGTACCTCTTGCCCGATGGGAGAAGGGAGAAGAGGGAGTGGCCGGGGTGAGACCCGTTCTTGATTATGCTGTTGGCCTTGCCGAGGCAATGACCTCAATGTTTTGTTGACGGCGCGTTCTTGCTCAATAAAGTGTAAATGTGAGACTTAGCACAAATTCTTGCAGAGAAAGTAGCACGGTGGCGCAGCTGTAGAGCTGCTGCTTTACAGCGCCAGAGACCCGCGTTCGATCCTGACCACGGCTGCTCTCTGTACAGAGTTTGTACGTTCTCCCTGTGACTGCACGGATTTTCTCCGGGTGCTCCGGTTTCCTCCCACACTCCAAATACGCGCAGGTTTGTAGGTTAATTGGCTTTGGTAAAGATTGTAAATTGTCCCCAGCGTTTGGGATGGTGTTAGTGTGCAGGGATCGCTGGTCGGTGCGGACCCGGTGGGCCGAAGGGCTTGTTTCATAGAAACATAGAAACATAGAAAATAGGTGCAGGAGTAGGCCATTCGGCCCTTCGAGCCTGCACCGCCATTCAATATGATCATGGCTGATCATCTAACTCAGTATCCTGTACCTGCCTTCTCTCCATACCCCCTGATCCCTTTATCCACAAGGGCCACATCTAACTCCCTCTTAAATATAGCCAATGAACTGGCCTCAACTACCTTCTGTGGCAGAGAATTTCACAGATTCACCACTCTCTGTGTGAAAAAAAACGTTCTCATCTCGGTCCTAAAAGACTTCCCCCTTATCCTTAAACTGTGACCCCTTGTTCTGGACTTCCCCAACATCGGGAACAATCTTCCTGCATCTATCCTGTCCAACCACTTAAGAATTTTGTAAGTTTCTATAAGATCCCCCCTCAACCTTCTAAATTCCAGCGAGTACAAGCCGAGTCTATCCAGTCTTTCTTCATATGAAAGTCCTGCCATCCTAGGAATCAATCTGGTGAACCTTCTCTGTACTCCCTCTATGGCAAGAATGTCTTTCCTCAGATTAGGAGGCGGTGTATTCCGTGGTGTATTTCTAAACTAAACTAAATTAAACTCAAGAAAGACTGAAGATAGATACAAAATGCTGGAGTAACTCAGCAGGGCATTCAGCATCTCTGGAGAGAAGGATTGGGGGGGGGTGTTTCGGGTCGAGACCCTCCCTCAGAGAAAGACTGAGATGGCAATCGCTGTGTAATGCCTACATTGCACAGGAGTTATCATTATTCTGTGAAATGGTACGTGGCTGTGAAAATATGCCAACAGACCGCACAACACTGGGGACTAAATTAGGTATGGGTATCAACATGGCTGAATGCCTGGAGTCACCAACAGATGACACTGGCAATTCACGTTAATTAGATTCACTTTGTGCAAATTAAATTCATGCAGAGTATGATGAAGAGAAACTGTGACTTTGAATTGGATATTTCTGCTTGTAATATGTGGTTTCCTTTGATGTCTCCCTGGTGATGAGCTTCGCAAGTCTTGATTGGAAAGTAATTTGGTTTGAGCGTCGGTGGTGCACAGAGAATTTCAGAAGGTAACTGAGAATCGAAGGTTCGGGAATCTGACATCATTTTGGATTCACCTCTGCCCTTTTTCGTGGAGTTGTGGACTTGTACATCGTAGAAACAGTCCCTTTCGTCAGAAACGTCACCCATTCCTTTCCTCCGGAGATGCTGCCTGTCCCGCTGAGTTACTCCAGCTTTTTGTGTCTACCTTCGTTTTAAACCAACGACTGCAGTTCCTTCTTACACATTGAAAGTGGGAGGACATGTTGCAGTTGCACAAGACCTTGGCCCGTCCACATTTAAAGTAATGTGTTCAGTTTTGGGCACCATTTTGTCAGGCCAGAAAGGGTGCAGAGAAGATTTACGAGGATGTTGCCAGGACTCGAGGGCCTGAGCGATATGGAGAGGATGAGCAGGATAGGAATCTATTCCTACTCCAGCATTTCGTGTCGATCTACAGTGCAGCAGAGGGATGGGCCCTTCGGCTCACAATGTTAAATCTTTTCCCCTTCACCTTGAACCTCTGTCCTCTGGTCCTCGACTCCCCTGCTCTGGGCAAGAGACTCTGTGCATCTGCCCGATCTATTCATCTCATGATTTTGTACTATGGTTAGATGGTTGTAAATTCAACTCCCATCCCAGGAACCTAAGCACACAGTGATCTAGATCACACCCCAAGGCGAGTGAGTACTGCACCGTTAGAGCTGCTGCCTTTCGAGTTTGAAGCTTAAACTGATTTCCTATTTTCCCCTCACATTTCTCCCAGGAGAGTATCTAAAAAGTCTCAAGGCATTATTTTGTAGAAGAGCTTGGATCTTATCTCCAAGGTCCAGGCCAATATTTATCCTTCACTCGCGGCCGATTACATCACGTTACCACATCACAGTTTGGAGAGAGGCTGCCATTGACATCCCTACGTTTCATCAGGAACCAAGTGTGCAGCACAGTGGGGCAGCTGGTAGAGTTGCTGCCTCACAGCGCCAGAAGATCCTGGTTCGATCCTGACCCCACGGGTGCTGCCTGTGTGGAGTTTGCACGTTCTCCCTGTAATCGCAAGAGTTTCGTCTGGGTGTCCCAGTTTCTTGCCACTATCTCAAAGACGTGCGGGTTTGTAGGTTAATTGGTCTCTGTAAATTGACTCTGTTGTGTGGGGAGTGGATGCAAACGTGGGATAGCGTAGAACTAATGTGTGAACGAGCGATCGATGGTCGGCATAGACTCGGTGGGCCGAAGGGCCTATTTCCATGCCGAACATATAAACTAATAGAAAAACGAAACTATATCTCCAAAGTACTTTGTTCGCCAAGGTATTCAGTGAGGGAATGTGAGAAACCGTATGTAAATGAAAATCTTGCTTTTAATAGTAACATGAATAGGAGGGAGATGAAAGAAGAATTAACGTTAAAGCAGATTTATTTATAACTACTGTGTTTTGAAACAAGATTCCAAATTTCTGACAACTCTGGCTAAATTTTAATATGATGTTTACGCCAAGATATTCTGTGGCCTGACATTGAAGTATAAGATTATTAAGGGGTTGGACACGTTAGAGGCAGGAAACATGTTCCCAATGTTGGGGGAGTCCAGAACAAGGGGCCACAGTTTAAGAATAAGGGGTGGGCCATTTAGAACTGAGATGAGGAAAAACTTTTTCTGTCAGAGAGTTGTGAATCTGTGGAATTCACTGCCTCAGAAGGCAGTGGAGACCAATTCTCTGAATGCATTCAAGAGGCGGCACGGTAGCGCAGCGGTAGAGTTGCTGCTTTACAGCGAATGCAGCGCCTGAGACTCAGGTTCGATCCTGACTACGGGTGCTGCACTGTAAGGAGTTTGTACGTTCTCCCCGTGACCTGCGTGGGTTTTCTCCGAGATCTTCGGTTTCCTCCCACACTCCAAAGACGTACAGGTATGTAGGTTAATTGGCTGGGTAAATGTAAAAATTGTCCCTAGTGGGTGTAGGATAGTGTTAATGTACGGGGATCACTGGGCGGCATGGACATGGAGGGCCGAAAAGGCCTGTTTCCGGCTGTATATATATGATATGATATGATATGAAGAGAGAGCTGGATAGAGCTCTTAAGGATAGCGGAGTCAGGGGGTATGGGGAGAAGGCAGGAACGGGGTACTGATTGAGAATGATCAGCCATGATCACATTGAATGGCGGTGCTGGCTCGAAGGGCCGAATGGCCTCCTCCTGCACCTATTGTCTATTGTCTATCGATCACTGGTCTCGTAGTTTGATGGAAGCTTTCCATGTGGTGAACAGTAGCTGTGAGGAGGGATATCAATGGAACAGGGGACACAAGAGATTGATAAAGTCGTCACACAGTCTGCGTGAGAGAGGGGGACTGGGGAGGAACGGTGGGGGGGGGGAGTTGGGGAGGGGATAGGGTATGGAGAGAGATTGCAACTTAGCTGATTGTTCAACTGGAGGGGGAGAGGGTGTGGGAGAGAGGGTGAGTGGGGAGGGGGGGGGGGGGGTGGGGGGGAAGAGGTTGGTCGACCAGACTGGTGTCAGCTGAGAATGCCCTTGAGGCTGGAGTTCACCAACACCACCGAGCCTCCCCATCCCTCCATCCCTCCCCACAGGAGCCGAGCAAAGGGTAGAGAGGTACAAAGGGAGAGGCAGACAGCAGGAGGTGGTCTCTGCCAAGGGATTCAGGTTTAGCTCTCACACACACACACACATACTCGCACGCATGCTCACACACAGCGCACACACACATGCATACACATGTATGTATGAATACACACACACACACACATATGCACACAAACACACACACACACAGACACACACACACACACACACACACACACACACACACACACACACACACACACACACACACACACACACACACACACAAATATACAAACGCACACACACACACAGACAGACACACACACACACACACACACACACACACACACACACACACACACACACACACACACACACACACACACACACACACAGATACGCACACAAGCCCACAGGCACACACACATACAGGCACACGCACACATACAATGCACACATGCAAGGATGCACGCACACTCCCACATTGAAATACACAAACATACAGGCTCACATGCAGACTCACACAGACACCCAAACAGACAGACACACACACGCACACACATAGACACAGACACACACACGCGCGCACACACACACACCCACACACACACACACACATGTGCACACACACACACACACACACACAGTCACAAAATCAGCCTCAATGTACAGGCCAACTTCGGCAGCAGCTCGAAGCTTCCTCATTAATGCTGGAAATGACACGTGACGCACAAAGGCTCGTTTAATTTTCCCGTCCTCATTCGCAGGTAGATGAGTTACAATTCCGCCACTCAGGGTAAAACAAACACCTATCATAATCATGTCATTACCGGGCAGATGTCTCCTGGTTTGCATGACTTTGTGCATTTATTATTTTTTTTACTCTCTCTCGTTTACAAGGCGAGATGCTGCTTGCATAATTGATTTCCCATTTTGATTCCGCTTTAGTCGAGCCATCAACACACAGGTCGTTGAAGATGTTTCCCCCCCCCCCCCCCCCCCCCCCCCCAACACACAAAGCTTTCTATTCCATTGCTTTGACTACTGCCAGGCTTCCATGTAAACTTGCTTCTCTTTTTAATGAGCCCCTTTCAATGGAGCAACAAGGCTGGCATTAAAAATGATTTGATTAGCTAAAAAAAAAAATGCAGAACTTGTCTTTGATTCATCTCCACACATCCCTCGCCTAACCTTGCTCAGGGCAATGACTCTTTAGTCAGAGGGTGGCGTATCCGTGGAATTCATTGCCACAGACGGCTGTGGAGGCCAAGTCAACGGATGTTTTTATGGAGGAGCTGGACAGATTTTTGATTAGTGCTGGTGTCAGGGGTTGTGAGGAGAAGGCAGGAGAAGGGGGTTGGGAGGGAGAGATAGATCAGCCACGAGTGAATGGCGGAGTAGACCTGATGGGCTGAACGGCCTCATTCTGCTCCTAGAACCTACGAACTATGAACACAAGTAGTGCAGAGAGAACAAGAGAGAACAGAATGTAGATTATAGTGGCAACAGTATTATAGTCTTGCACCGAGAAAGAGAAAGTGCATTTAAAAGTGCAAGGGCCATAATGAGGTAGGTTGGGAGATCGCTTATGAGTGACTCACTCAGTAGTCTGATAACAGCAGGGATTAGTTCTTGGTTCTTGGTCCTCCAAAATATTCCAAATGGAATTTAAACTGGAGGTGGAATAATTTCTTTATTTCTTTGTTTCATTTTTGAAATGAAGAAATGTATCGCCCGAGCTTTGTGATTATATTTCTAGGCTAATAATTCAAAGACTTGATGTACGTTTTTAAATAAATTCCAAATGAACCAGGATCAGTGTCGGTGATCAGGAAGCAACTTCTATGTTGTAGCAACCAGGTTCCTTAATACTTTTAGTTTTAGTTTACAGGCCTTTCAGCCCACCAAGTCCATATATAACAATTACAGCACGGAAACAGGCCCGTTCGGCCCTACCTGTCCACGCCGACCACTCTCCCTGACCTAGTCTCATCTACCTGCTCTCAGACCATAACCCTCCAATCCCCTCCCATCCATATACCTATCCAATTTACTCTTAAATAATAAAATCGAGCCTGCCTCCACCACTTCCACCGGAAGCCCATTCCATACAGCCACCACCCTCTGAGTAAAGAAGTTACCCCTCATGTTACCCCTAAACTTTTGTCCCTTAATTCTGAAGTTATGTCCCCTTGTTGGAATCTTCCCCACTCTCAAAGGGAAAAGCCTACCCACGTCAACTCTGTCGGTCCCTCTTAAAATTTTAAAAACCTCTATCAAGTCCCCCCTCAACCTTCTATGCTCCAAAGAATAAAGACCCAACCTGTTCAACCTCTCTCTGTAGCTTAAGTGCTGAAACCCAGGCAACATTCTAGTAAATCTCCTCTGTACCCTCTCCATTTTGTCGACATCCTTCCTATAATTTGGCGACCAGAACCATGCCGACCATCGATTGCTTATTCCCACTAGTTCTATATAATCCTCACTCACTCCGTGCCCACCAGGGGCAATTTACAGAGGCCGGTTTAGCTATAACCCACTCGTCTTCGGGACGAGGGAGGAAACCGGAGCACCCAGAGGACACCGACGCAATCAAAGGGAGAGCGTGCAAACTCCACGCAGACAGCACCCGCGGTCAGGATCGAACCCGGGCCTCTGGCGCTGTGAGACAGCAACTCTACCGCTGCGCCACCCTGCTGCCCAGTTGTGCTGGAATCTTGAGTGAAGAAGCGCTGGAGCAACTCTCGAGGCCAAACAGGCATCTACGGTGGTCCGACGAAAGGTCCCGACCCGAAATCATCTGGTCCGTTTCCCTCCACAGGTGCTGCCTGGCCTGCTGAGTTCCAGCCATTTGTTTTCCCGACCATAAAGCACTCACCGTGATTGAACAGTGTTTTCGCCGTTTTTGTTTGATTAAGCCATTCGCCACGGCCAACATTAATTGTCAGCAAAAAAGGAACACAGTGGGTCAGGAAGCATCTACGGAGGGAAAGGGATGGTCGGCATTTAAGGTTAAGGGTCTGCTTCAGGACTTCTTGACTTAAAAGTGCGGCACGGTGGCGCAGCGGTAGAGTTGCCGCCTTACAGCGAATGCAGCGCGGGAGACTCAGGTCCGATCCCGACTACGGGCGCCGCCTGTACGGAGTTTGTACGTTCTCCCCGTGACCTGCGCGGGTTTTCTCCGAGATCTTCCGTTTCCTCCCACAGTCCAACGACGTAGAGGCATGTAGGTTAATTGGCTGGGTAAATGTAAAAATTGTCCCTAGTGTGTGTGGGATAGTGTTAATGTGCGGGGATCGCTGGGCGGTGCGCACCCGGTGGGCCGAAGGGCCTGTTTCCGCGCTGTATCTCCAGTCTTTCAACATATGACAGTCCCGCCATTCCGGGAATTAACCTAGTAAACCTACGCTGCACGCCCTTAATAGCAAGAATATCCTTCCTCAAATTTGGAGACCAAAACTGCACACAGTACTCCAGGTGCGGTCTCATTAGGGTCCTGTACAACTGCAGAAGGACCTCTTTGCTCCTATACTCAACTCCTCTTGTTATGAAGACCAACATTCCATTGGCTTTCTTCACTGCCTGCTGTACCTGCATGCTTCCTTTCAGTGACTGACGCACTAGGACACCCAGATCTCGTTGTACGTCCCCTTTTCCTAACTTGACACCATTCAGATAATAATCTGCCTTCCTATTCTTACCACCAAAGTGGATAACCTCACACTTAACCACATTAAACAGCATCTGCCATGCATCCGCCCACTCACACAACCTGTCCAAGTCACCCAGCAACCTCATCGCATCTTCCTCACAGTTCACACTACCACCCAGCTTTGTATCATCTGCAAATTTGCCCGAAGAGCTAAATCTAACTCTCTCTTGAAAACATCCGGTGAATTGACCTCCACTGCCTGCTGTGGCATAGAATTCCACAGATTCACAACTCTCTGGGTGAAGACATTTTTCCTCATCTCAGTCCTAAATGACCTACCCCTTATTCTTAAACTGTGACCCCTGGTTCTGGACTCCCCCAACATCGGGAACATAGCGGCTAAATAACATACAACGCTGTTCTGGCAAAAATGCCATCGACCTAGAAGAATAACGCTGTTCTTATCCTCACTGATGCACCTTGATCTGTTGAGACATTACAGTGATTTCTGTTCACATGTTTGGTTTTCTGTTATGAACTATACAATAGACAATAGACAATAGACAATAGGTGCAGGAGTATGCCATTCAGCCCTTCGAGCCAGCACCGCCATTCAATGCGATCATGGCTGATCACTCTCAATCAGTACCCCGTTCCTGCCTTCTCCCCATACCCCCTCACTCCGCTATTCTTAAGAGCTCTATCCAGCTCTCTCTTGAAAGCATCCAACGAACTGGCCTCCACTGCCTTCTGAGGCAGAGAATTCCACACCTTCACCACCCTCTGACTGAAAAGGTTCTTCCTCATCTCCGTTCTAAATGGCCTACCCCTTATTCTCAAACTGTGGCCCCTTGTTCTGGACTCCCCCAACATTGGGAACATGTTATCTGCCTCTAATGTGTCCAATCCCCTAATTATCTTATATGTTTCAATAAGATCCCCCCTCATCCTTCTAAATTCCAGTGTATACAAGCCCAATCGCTCCAGCCTTTCAACATACGACAGTCCCGCCATTCCGGGAATTAACCTAGTGAACCTACGCTGCACGCCCTCCATAGCAAGAATATCCTTCCTCAAATTTGGAGACCAAAACTGCACACAGTACTCCAGGTGCGGTCTCACCAGGGCCCGGTACAACTGTAGAAGGACCTCTTTGCTCCTATACTCAACTCCTCTTGTTACGAAGGCCAACATTCCATTGGCTTTCTTCACTGCCTGCTGAACCTGCATGCTTCCTTTCATTGACTGATGCACTAGGACACCCAGATCTCGTTGAACTCCCCCTCCTCCTAACTTGACACCATTCAGATAATAATCTGCCTTTCTATTCTTACTTCCAAAGTGAATAACCTCACACTTATCTACATTAAACTGCATCTGCCATGTATCCGCCCACTCACACAACCTGTCCAAGTCACCCTGCAGCCTTATTGCATCTTCCTCACAATTCACACTACCCCCCAACTTAGTATCATCTGCAAATTTGCTAATGGTACTTTTAATCCCTTCGTCTAAGTCATTAATGTATATCGTAAATAGCTGGGGTCCCAGCACCGAACCTTGCGGTACCCCACTGGTCACTGCCTGCCATTCCGAAAGGGACCTATTTATCCCCACTCTTTGCTTTCTGTCTGTCAACCAATTTTCTATCCATGTCAGTACCCTACCCCCAATACCATGTGCCCTAATTTTGCCCACTAATCTCCTATGTGGGACCTTGTCGAAGGCTTTCTGAAAGTCGAGGTACACCACATCCACTGACTCTCCCTTGTCAATTTTCCTAGTTACATCCTCAAAAAATTCCAGTAGATTTGTCAAGCATGATTTCCCCTTCGTAAATCCATGCTGACTCGGAATGATCCCATTACTGCTATCCAAATGCTCAGCAATTTCGTCTTTTATAATTGACTCCAGCATCTTCCCCACCACTGATGTCAGACTAACTGGTCTATAATTACCCGTTTTCTCTCTCCCTCCTTTCTTAAAAAGTGGGATAACATTTGCTATCCTCCAATCCACAGGAACTGATCCTGAATCTATAGAACATTGAAAAATGATCTCCAATGCTTCCACTATTTCTAGAGCCACCTCCTTAAGTACTCTGGGATGCAGACCATCAGGCCCTGGGGATTTATCAGCCTTCAGTCCCATCAGTCTACCCAAAACCATTTCCTGCCTAATGTGGATTTCCTTCAGTTCCTCCATCACCCTAGGTTCTCCGGCCCCTAGAACATTTGGGAGATTGTGTGTATCTTCCTCAGTGAAGACAGATCCAAAGTAACGGTTTAACTCGTTGCATTCGTCACAGTGTAGGACATATAATTTCTTTGTTGTATTGGAGATTTGGACTTTAATCCTAGGGCCAGGTTTACGTGATTTGGTGATGGTAACAAAACTGGCAGTGGGATTTATGCTGAAGTTTAAAGTTGAAGGTTACAATAAGGGTACAGTGACGGCACGCTGGCGCAGTGGTAGAGCCACTGCTTCACAGCACCAGAGATCTGTGTTCGACCCTGATTACAGGTGTTTGTCTGTGCAGAACCGCACAAAACCGCAGAGCTGTACAAAATTGCAGAAACTGGAAATCTGAAATAATGGAAAAACTCAGCAAGTCAAGCAGCATCTATGGAAAGAGAAACAGATTTAACATTCCTCTCTTTCCCATTTTATGTTAGTTTAACCTAGAGATACAGCGTTGAAACAGGCCCTTTGGCCCACCGAGTCGACACCAGGGACAATTTACAATTTTACCGAAGCTCAATTAACCTACAAAACCTGCACGTCTTTGGAGAGTGGGAGAAAACTGGAGCACCCGGAGAAAACCCACTCGGTCATGGGGGAGAACGTACAAACCCCGTACAGACAGCACCCGTAGTCGGGATCCAACACGGGTCTCTGGCGCTGTAAGGCAGCAACTCTACCGCTGCGCCACCGTGCCGGCCCAAATCTAAAAATTGCCGACTTTATTCCCCATCTGTGAACTGGATGAGGATTTTATTTTTATTTTTTACAGCAATCCAGTAGTTTCAGAGTCGCTGACACTGAAACTAATTTTTAATCCCAGGTTTAGTTAATTACTTGAATTTAAAATCTCCCAGCTGTTGTCAAGCCTTCAGGTCAATGATGCAGGTGCGTGGACACTGTTTTAACAATTTGGCCATTGTATCTCCACCCCGGCAACAATACCTCGGGGATTACACAACCCATCAGCTGCCCGTGTGAAGGGAGGCCATGTTCAGGACAGAAGCAGGACCTCCTGGCTAACTTACGCTGAGCTCACTGTGCAACAACACCTGCACTGTGTTGCTTTTGAAATTCAGCTCCGGGAAGTCAAAGCACTCGACCATGAAGGCGCTCCCGGAATTACCTGAGGATTGCGCTCCGTAAACCCTTTCACAAGGGTGGTGAATCTTTGCCACAGAAGGCTGTGGAGGCCTAATCAGTGGACATATTTAAGGCAGAGATAGATAGATTCTTGATCAGTACGGGTGTCAGAGGTTATGGGGAGAAGGCAGGAGAACGGGGTTAGGACGGAGAGATAGATCGGCCATGATTGAATGGTGGAGTAGACTTGATGGGCCGAATGGCCTAATTCTACTCCCTTCGCTTATGACCTTATGATCTAAGTTTGAGAAACTCAGCAGGATAGACAACATCTCCGGATAGAAGGGAAGTGTGACAAAGGATCTTCAGAAACGTCTCGACCCGAAACGTCACCTGTTCCTTCTATCCAGAGAGGCTGTCTGTCCCGCTGAGTTACTCTAGCATTTTGTGTCTATCTTCGGTGTAAACCACCAACTACAGTCCCTTCCTACACATAAGTTTGAGTTTAGTTCATTGCCACGTGTACCAAAGTACAGTGAAAGGCTTCTTTGTTGAGTGCTAACCAGTCAGCGGAAAGACAATACATGATTACAATCGAGCTTTGTATCATCTGCAAATTTTGCCCGAAGAGCTAAATCTAACTCTCTCTTGAAAACATCCGGTGAATTGGCCTCCACTGCCTTCTGTCTCCAGAAGGGTCTCGACCCGAAACGTCACCCATTCCTTCTCTCCTGAGATGCTGCCTGAGCCGTTGAGTTACTCCAGCATTTTGTGTCTACCTTGATTGCACTAGGTACTGAGCACAGAATTGTGTACATAAGTGTGAGTTTATGTAGGTCGGGACTGTCTGTGTTACACGTTTGACACCAGTGAGAGAGGGTGAATTTTCCCTCATCCTATATTTCCATCCATTGGCCTTAACAAAAGACATAACTCGTCATTCTTTAACACTACCAAAGGGCGGTTCGGCGGTGCATCTGGTAGAGCTGCTGCCTCACAGCGCCAGAGACCCGGGTTCGATCCCGACCTCGGATGCTGTCTGTGTGGAGTTTGCACGTTCCCACTGTGACCACGTGGATTTCCTCCGAGTGCTCCGGTTTCATCCCACATCTCAAGGACGTACGAGTTTGTAGGCTAATTGGCCTCTAAAATTGCCCTCTAAAGTTGCCCCTAGTGTGTAGGGAGTGGACGAGAAAATGGGATACCATAGAACTAGTATGATAGACACAAAATGCTGGAGGAACTCAGTGGATCAGGCAACATCTCTGAGGACAAGGAATAGGTGATGTTTCTTGTTGAGACTCTTCGTCCGATTGAAGAAGAAGGCAGTGAAGAAAGCCAATGGAATGTTGGCCTTCATAACAAGAGGAGTTGAGTATAGGAGCAAAGAGGTCCTTCTGCAGTTGTACAGGGCCCTAGTGAGACCGCACCTGGAGTACTGTGTGCAGTTTTGATCTCCAAATTTGAGGAAGGATATTCTTGCTATTGAGGGCGTGCAGCGTAGGTTTACTAGGTTAATTCCCGGAATGGTGGGACTGTCATATGTTGAAAGACTGGAGCGACTAGGCTTGTATACACTGGGATTTAGAAGGATGAGAGGGGATCTTATCAAAATGTATAAGATTATTAAGGGGTTGGACACGTTAGAGGCAGGAAACATGTTCCAAATGTTGGGGGAGTCCAGAACAAGGGGCCACAGTTTAAGAATAAGGGGTAGGCCATTTAGAACTGAGATGAGGAAAAACTTTTTCAGTCAGAAAGTTGTGAATCTGTGGAATTCTCTGCCTCAGAAGACATTGGAGGCCAATTCTCTGATTGCATTCAAGAGAGAGCTAGATAGAGCTCTTAAGGATAGCGGAGTCAGGGGTTATGGGGAGAAGGCAGGAAGGGGGTACTGATTGAGAATGATCAGCCATGATCACATTGAATGGCGGTGCTGGCTCGAAGGGCCGAATGGCCTCCTCCTGCACCTATTGTCTATTGGTTGAACTGAATTAAGAACCTTCCCCATACCTCATTCTGCCCAAGCCTCCACTCTGAGACTATGCCTTTCGGAGGCAATGCGTATAGGACCTGACCCGAGGGGCCGAAGGGCCGGTTTTAGAGCTGCAGATCCCACGTAGGGGGGATCTGCGCGATTTTAACAACGGCCAGAGCCTGCAACAAATGCAACGGCTCAACTCCCTCCCCCTGCCCCTTCCTTCGAGCGGTCAGGAGAGCGGAGCGCCATCGTAAACTTCAAACGGCAGAGAGCTAATTTGATGAAATGTTCAAGAATCCCGGCATTTAAGTGCCCAAAGGAGTAATTCTAAGGCCCCAATTGTGTTCAGTGCTGAAACGCTGGGTGTTTCAGGTGGCTTTGCTGCCTGCACCGCGATTCTCACCAGCGAGCGGGGGTTGTGGAGGAAACACCTGCACACAACATCTGGCCCAGTTCCACACCACTGACTCCTTGCTTTCATCGCTGTGTTGGTCGGGGTCACCCTAAGCAACAGGTGTTTCTCTGAAGAATTATGTTTTGGTGTGTGTGTGTATGTATGTGTGTGTGTGTGTATGTGTGTATGTATGTATGTATGTATGTGTGTGTGTGTGTGTGTGTGTGTGTGTGTGTATGTATGTATGTAAGTTTGTATGTTTGTATGTATGTATGTTTGTTTGTATGTATGTTTGTATGCGCCCACATACGCCCATTGCCGAAGAGGATCACAGGGACCAGCTTAGCTGAACGCTGAGGAACAAGTGCCTTAGGACAAACGATGTGGCATCTTATTCCCAGTGATCCCCCCTCCCCTCCCCTCCCCTCTCTCCCCCAGCTGTTTAATATTACCGGCAGTTCCTTTAACGGAAACACACGGATGGATTCCGAGCAGCAAAAAAAAAATAAGATCAACCTGTCGGTTTTTATCCTTCAAAAAAGGAAGTGAGCAAGTTTCTGACTGACGCGTTTTGAAACAAAATGCAGCTTTGCTTTCATGTTTACCACTGTTGGCTGAAAACGGGGCAATTAATTTGGTGGCTTGGTACGTGTGTGCTTAAATGTAAAGCATCTCTACATATTTGAAGGGGAAGGGGAAGGGGAGAGAGGAGGGGGGACCGGGTGCGAATCGATTAGCATAGCAGCAAACTACATTCATCTGGAGAAATTATATAGCAGGGGTCATTCCAATTTTACATTTAGAGCAGTAATTGCTCCCAACCTCTTTTGTTTGGGAGGCATTTGGACAAACATACATCAAAAGGTCTTTGAACAATTTCCATTAAGCAGCCCTTACTGAACTTTTCCTTCGACCAGCCTGGGAATTGGTAACCGCAGTATTGTTTCTTTTTTAATTTAGCCTCCGCGTGCATGTGAAAACATTGCAAAAAATGTTTTACAAAACCCTCCCTTTAATGCTGTTCGGGGGTTTCGATTCAGTCGGCTTCAAGCGCCGAAGCAACGGCCCTGTTGACTTTATAAATCTCGAGGTAGAAAAATATTTGAGTTGTGTGCCTTCTTCATACGCTGGCCAATGAAAATCTGCGGTTGTTTTTGATGCAGCGAAGCTTTATTCAGTTAAAACATCGGCTGGGGGGGTTGGGGTTGGGGTGGGGGTCGAATGAATACATGAATTCCCCTTGGTCGGTAATGTTTCCAATCGCCTAATGATATCACGGAACAACACAGCTATGAGGATTGGAACAGTGACCCGGTTGATCCCAGTTTCCAAGATGGGCTTACAGTGACGGGGAGCTGTTGGGGAAATATCAATTAAACCCATTAATTGGTGAGTGGATCCAATTAAATCCAGTCACGTAAAAGAGTTTCCTATTAATCAAGGGGTCCGCACAGATGGCGGCTCGAAGTCTGGCCCTTATTTGGCACCGGAGGGGCTGGGGAGGGGGGAGAGGGGGGGGTGTTAAACACTTCACCAAGTACAGAAAGGGAATGGCCTTTTGTTCCCATCACAGCCGCCATATTCCCAATGGAGCAGGAGACTGACAGCATTATAGAAGGAGGCCATTTCGTTTAGGGATACAGCGCGGAAACAGGCCCTTCGGCCCACCGAGTCTGCACCGACCAGTGATCCCCGCACATTGACACTATCCTACACGAGGGACAATTTTTACATTTTACACCAAGATAAATTAACCTACATCTTTGGTGTGTGGGAGGAAGCCGAAGTTCTCGGAGAAAACCCACGCAGGTCACGGGGAGAACGTACAAACTCCATACAGACAAGGATCGAACCCGGGTCTCATGCGCTGGAAGGCAGCAACCCTAGTGCTGCCCCATTGTTATAGGAAAGATGTTGTCATGCTGGAAAGGATACAAAGAAGATTTCCAAGGATGTTGCCAGGACCTGAGGGCCTGAGAACATGGGAAGAGGTTGAGCAGGCTAGGATTCTATTCCTTGGAGTGTAGGAGGGTGAGAGTAGTGTACAAAATCATCAGAAGAATAGATCGGGTAATCGCACAGAGTCTCTTGCCCAGAGTTGGGGAATCGAGAACCAGAGGACATAGGTTTAATGTGAGGAGGGAAAGATTCACAAGGAACCTGAAGGGTGACCTTTTCCCACAAAGGGTGGTGGGTGTATGGAATGAGCTGGAGGAGGAGGTAGTTGAGGCGGGGGAGATATTGCAACGTTTAAGAAGCATTTGGAAAGGTATGTGGATAGGATGTTTAGAGGGATATGGGCCAAATGCAGGCAGGTGGGACTAGTGTAAATGGGGCATGTTGGTTTGCGTGGGTAAGTTGGCCCAAAGGCTATATGACTCTGTGACTAATTGCATAAAGAACATTGGGTGGCACGGTGGCGCAGCGGTAGAGTTGCTGCCTTACAGCGCCAGAGACCCTGATTTCATCAGGGTGGTGTCTACATGGAGTTCGCACGTTATCCCTATGACCACGTGGGTTTTCTCCGGGTGCCCCGGTTTCCTCCCACGCACCAAATACTTGCCGGTTTGTAGGTTAATTGGCCTCTGTAAATTATCCCTAGTGTGTAGGATAGAACTAGTGTACAGGTGATCGCTGGTCGATGCTGACTCGGTGGGTCGAAGGGCCCCTGTTGAAAGGCTGGAGCGATTGGGCTTGTATACACTGGAATTTAGAAGGATGAGGGGGGATCTTATTGAAACATATAAGATAATTAGGGGATTGGACACATTAGAGGCAGGAAACATGTTCCCAATGTTGGGGGAGTCCAGAACAAGGGGCCACAGTTTAAGAATAAGGGGTAGGCCATTTAGAACGGAGATGAGGAAGAACTTTTTCAGTCAGAGAGTGGTGAAGGTGTGGAATTCTCTGCCTCAGAAGGCAGTGGAGGCCAGTTCGTTGGATGCTTTCAAGAGAGAGCTGGATAGAGCTCTTAAGGATAGCGGAGTGAGGGGGTATGGGGAGAAGGCAGGAACGGGGTACTGATTGAGAGTGATCAGCCATGATCGCATTGAATGGCGGTGCTGGCTCGAAGGGCTGAATGGCCTCCTCCTGCACCTATTGTCTATTGTCTATTGTTTCCACGCTGTATCTCCGCAACGAAAGCTAAAAGGGAATAGTTTAGGTTTGAAGGCCAAGTTGAGCCATAGCTTCTGCTTCTCTGCTGTGTAACTCAATGACTCCATCGAGATCACCCGGTTGCTGGACCCTTTAATTCTCCTTCCCATTCCTACACAGACCTTTCTGTCCTAGGTCTCCTCCATTGTCAGAGTGAGGCTAAACGCAAATTGGAGGTACAGCATCTCATATTTCGCTTGGGCAGCTTACAGCCCAGTGGTATGACTTTTGATTTCTCTCACTCCAGGTAGCCTCGGTATTCCCTCTCTCTCTATCTCTCCCCCCACCCAAGTCGCACCAGCTTCTCATCTTCACCCTACAAACTGCTAAAAATGGCCTGTTTCCTTTATCATCGTTACTTTTTTGCAAATCTTTCATTCATTGTTCTTTATCTCTCCACATCATCGTCCACATCTCTCGTTTCCATTATCCCTAACTAGTCTGAAAAAGGCCTCCTCCAGTCCCATAGTGAGGCCCACTGTAAATTGGAGGAAAAGCACCTCATATTTCGCTTGGGCAGCTTACAGCCCAGCGTTATGAACATTGACTTCTCTAACTTTAGATAGTTCCTCTGTCCCTCTCTTCCCCTCCCCCTTCCCAGTTCTCCCACTGTCTTCCTGTCCCCACCTATATCCTTTCTTTGTCCCGCCCCACTGACATCAGTCTGAAGAAGGGTCTCGACCCGAAACGTCACCCATTCCTTCTCTCCAGAGATGCTGCCTGACCTGCTGAGTTACTCCAGCATTTTGTGATACCTTCAGTCTAAGGCAGCATCTGCTGTTCCCTTTTACCTGTTGAGATCATTGCCAGAACAGTGTAGTCTGCTGGTCTATGGAACAGGGTCGAGGATGTGATGGGACACATGGGACCAACTGTTCCCCTTCTGCGGTGTTACGTTTCTGTTACTTCTATTTTCCAGTGACTTTACTGAGCCACAACCATGTTCATCTATTACTTTTCGTTCGTCCTCCGTGGCTATTGCGTATTAGTCGGATGGATGACTCATGGAGGATTTATGCTTTGGCTTGCAAATGTGACTGAGGAAACACATTCCAACCAGTTGATGCTCAGAGAACGGATTTGCAACTGGAGTCATAGAGCCTCGGAATTGTACAGCACAGAATTGTCCATGCTGGCCTTTATACCTTTCGACTTTCGACTTTAGAGGTACAGAGTGGGGAACAGGCCCTTCGGCCCATCGAATCCAGGCCGACCAACGATCATCCCCGCACACTGACACCATCCTACACACTTGCGACATTTTACAAAATTTAGCAGAGAACCTACAAACCTGTACGTATTTAACAGATTAACCTACAAACCTGTACGTCCTTGGAGTGTGGGAGGAAACCGGAGCGCCCACGGAAAACCACGCAGGTCACAGGTAGACAGTACAAACTCCGTGCAGACAGCACCTAAGGTCAGGATCGAACTCACGTCTCTGGCATAGTAAGGCAGCAACTCTACTGGCTGCGCCTCTTTGCTGCCGAATGGCGGAGTGGACTCGATGGGCCAAATGGCCTAATTCTATTCCTATAACTTGTGAACGAACCTAAAGTTACGGTGGCGCAGCGGTAGAGTTGCTGCCTTACAGCGAATGCAGCGCCGGAGACTCAGGTTCGATCCTGACTACGGGTGCCGTCTGTACGGAGTTTGTACGTTCTCCCCGTGACCTGCGTGGGTTTTCTCCGAGATCTTCGGTTTCCTCCCACACTCCAAAGACGTGCAGGTATGTAGGTTAATTGGCTGGGCAAATGTAAAAATTGTCCCTAGTGGGTGTAGGATAGTGTTAGTGTGCGGGGATCGCTGGGCGGGGCGGACCCGGTGGGCCGAATGGCCTGTTTCTGCGCTGTATCTCTAAAAAAAAAACCTCTTGGTACATTATGTGAAATAGACAATAGATAATAGACAATAGACAATAGGTGCAGGAGGAGGCTATTCGGCCCTTCGAGCCAGCACCGCCATTCAATGTGATCATGGCTGATGATTCGTAATCAGTACCCCGTTCCTGCCTTCTCCCCATACCCCCTGGAAATAGGTCAATGTTAAGCAAATACTGAGGGCAAGCTTCTTCTTTGGTCAACATGCAGGGTGTGCTGGCTCTGGAGAGGGTCCAGAGGAGGTTTACAAGAATGATCCCAAGAATGAGTGGGCTAACATATGATGAGCCTTTGACGACAGTGTGCCTATAACTCGCTGGAGTTTAGAAGGATGAGGGGGGACCTCATTGAAACTTACCGAATAGTGAAAGGCTTGGATAGATTGGATGTGGAGAGGATGTTTCCATTAGTGGGAGAGTCTAGGACCAGAGATCATGGCCTCAGAATTAAAGGACGTTCCTTTAAGAAATAGATGAGGAGGAATTTCTTTAGTCAGAGGGTGGTGAATCTGTGGAATTCTTTGCCACAGAAGGCTGTGGAGGCCAAGTCAATGGATATTTTTAAGGCAGAGATAGATTCTTGATTAGCACGGATGTCAGGGGTTATGGGGAGAAGACAGGAGAATGGGGTTAGGAAGGAGGGATAGACCAGCCATGGCAGAGTAGACTTGATGGGCCGAATGGCCTAATTCTGCTCCTATCACATGATAGCGATGGGCTTGCAGGGTATCTAAGCCCATCTCTATCTGTCAACGTGGTGGTATGAATGAATGAATGAATGAATGAATGAATGAATGAATGAATGAATGAATGTTTATTGGCCAAGTATGTGCATATACAAGGAATGTGCCTTGGTGCTCCGCTCACAAATAACAACACAAACATATAGTTAACAATTAAGAATAAAGCATAACCACATCACAACAATAAGGATACAACATTACGGTCTAAACATGTGGGTGAAAATAAACCAGAGCAAAAAAGAGACTACAGACTTTGGTTGTTGAGTAGAACTATCACTCGTGAAAAAAGCTGTTTTTATGTCCGGCTGTGGCTGCTTTGACTGTCCGGAGTCGCCTTCCAGAGGGAAGTGCTTCGAAGAGTTTGTGGCCAGGGTGAGAGTGGTCAGAGATGATCTTGCCCGCTCGCTTCCTGGCCCTTGCAGTGTACAGTTCGTCAATGGGGGGGAAGGTTGCAGCCAACAACCTTCTCAGCTGTGCGAACGATCCGTTGCAGCCTCCGGATGTGGTGCTTGGTGGCTGAGCAAAACCAGACCATGATGGAGAAGGCGAGGACGGACTCAATGATAGCAGTGTAGAATTGGACCATCATTGCCTGTGGCAGATTGTGTTTCTTCAGTTGCCGCAGGAAGTACATCCTCTGTTGGGCCTTTTTGACTGTGGAGTCGATGGTGGCTCCCCCATTTAAGGTCCCTGGAGATGATGGTTCCAAGGAGCTTAAATGACTCCACAGATGTGACTGTGGCATTTTCCATCCTTCTTCCCTCCACCACCCCTGCCAGTTTTGTCTGGGTTGGTAAGTGGTTGGAGATGGTGAAAAGCGTTGCCCCTTCAAAATGCGGGCAACGTCAAGGCATCCACTACCCAAAGAGGGATAAAAGAACCTGGTCAGTTTCTCACAGCAGTGCTCAAAGACACCCCAGTGTGTTTTAGCCCTTTAATTGCCAGCAGTCCGCCTGTAACTAGTGTTGTACAAATGGGTTTACCGTTCCCACTTTCTTGACTGGCTGCCCTGTTTAAACAATCCCAGATCCCAATGAACTGTTACATTTACAACAATCAAAGTCTTTTACTGCCATGTAAAATGTTAAACGGATTTGATAGATGGATGCATGGAAAACCTTGGTGTTCGGGGGCTGGGACAGATGTAGGTGGGGGGGGGGGGGGGGGGGGGGGGAGGTGACGAGGTGGGATTCCATGTGGGTGGTGAACCATGAATACAGGGTCCGAAATCCCACAAATTAGAACAAGACTCTTTCTGCACAAAATCAGGAAATGGTTTTTATCGTGAGATTTAGTTTAGTTCAGTTTAGTTTAGAGATACAGCGCGGAAACAGGCCCTTCGACACACCGAGTCCGCACCGACCAGCGATCCCCACACATTAGCACTGCCCCACACACACTAGGGACAATTTACACTTGTACCAAGCCAATTAACCTACATAACTGTACGTCTTTGGAGTGTGGCAGGACGCTGGAAATCACGGAGAAAACCCACGCGGTCACGGGGAGAACGTATAATCTCCACACAGACAGCATCCGTAGTCGGGATCGAACCTGGGTCTCAGACGCTGCAAGCGCTGTAAGGGAGAAACTCTACCGCTGCGCCACCGTGCCGCACATTTTGAGGATTCCCAGTTTGGAATAATAGGTGCTTTCAAAATTGACATACTTTAGAACATGGGGAGGCACGGCGGCACAGCGGTAGAGTTGCTGCCTTACAGCGCCAGAGACCCAGGTTTGATCCAGACTACGAGTGCTGTCTGTACGGAGTTTGTACGTTCTCTCTGTGACCTGCGTGGGTTTTCTCTGGGAGCTCCGGTTTCCTCCCACGGTCCAAAGGCGTACAGGTTTCTCGGCTAATTGGCTTGGTTAAAACCAATTGCCCCTAGTGTGTGTAGGATAGCGTTAGTGTACGGGGATCGCTGGTCGGCGCGGACTCGGTGGGCCAAAGGGGCCTGTTTCCGCACTGTATCTCTAAACTAAGCTAAAAAAAACGGTAGTAAAGAGGGCAAATTCAATGCCTCAGAGGTGGAATTCTCTGCCTCAGAGGTGTGAAATTCTCTGAGAGAACTGGATAGAGCTCTTAAGGATAGTGGAGTGAGGGGGTATGGGGAGAAGGCAGGAACGGGGTACTGATTGAGAGTGATCAGCCATGATCGCATTGAATGGCGGTGCTGGCTCGAAGGGCTGAATGGCCTACTCCTGCACCTATTGTCTATTGTCTATTGTCTATATCAGGAGGACTGGAACACAAAAACAGGGATGTAATGCTGAGGCTCTATAAGGCGCTGGTCAGGCCGCATTTGGAGTACTGCGAGCAAATTTGGGCCCCATATCTGAGCAAGGATGTGCTGGCTCTGGAGAGGGTCCGTAGGAGGTTTACAAGAATGATTCCAGGAATGAGAAGGTTAGCATATGATGAGCGTTTGACAGCACTGTGCCTCTGCTCACTGAAGGTTGAGGGGGGACCTCATTGAAACTTACAGAATAATGAAAGGCATAGATAGAGTGGATGTGGAAAGGATGTTTCCACTGGTGGGAGAGTCTAGGACCAGAGGTCATAGCCTCAGAATTAAAGGGCGCTCTTTTAGAAAGGAGGTGAGGAGGAACTTCTTTAGTCAGAGGGTAGTTAATATGTGGAACTCATTGTCACAGAGGGCTGTGGAGGTGAAGTCAGTGGATGTTTTTAAGGCAGAGATAGACGAATTCTTGATTAGAATGGGTGTTAATTATTATGGGGAGAAGGCAGGAAAATGGGATTAGGAAGCAGAGATCAGCCATGATTGAATGGCGGAGTGGACTCGATGGGCCGAATGACCTAATTCTACTCCTATAGACAATAGACAAAAGACAATAGGTGCAGGAGGAGGCCATTCGGCCCTTCGAGCCAGCACCGCCATTCAATGTGATCATGGCTGATCATTCTCAATCAATACCCCGTTCCTGCCTTCTCCCCATACCCCCTGACTCTGCTATCCATCGAATCCACACAGGGTGATGGATATTTTCCTTGTTTTAAAATGGAGGGGGGGGGGGGGGGGGGGGGAGGGCGGGGGAGTGCGGAGGGTTAGAGCAGGGAAGGTGAAAGGTTGATAAGTTCATAAGTTCTAGGAGCAGAATTAGGCCATCTGGCCCATTAAGTCCACCCCCATTCAATCGTGGCTGATCTATCTTTCCCTCTCAACCCCATTCTCCTGCCTTCTCTCCATAACCCCTGACACCCGTACTAATCAAGAATCTGCCAATCTCCGCCTTAAAAACATCCATCGACTTGGCCTCCACAGTCTGCTGTGGCAGTGAATTCCACAGATTCACCCCGCCCTCTGACTG
Organism: Rhinoraja longicauda; assembly: GCF_053455715.1. Lineage (NCBI taxonomy): Eukaryota > Metazoa > Chordata > Chondrichthyes > Rajiformes > Arhynchobatidae > Rhinoraja > Rhinoraja longicauda. Next base: position 9,226,727 of record NC_135959.1, on the reverse strand, counting down.
AAGAAATTCCTCCCCATCTCCTACCCGAAAGGTACGCCCTTTTATTACAATAGACAATAGACAATAGGTGCAGGAGGAGGCCATTCGGCCCTTCGAGCCAGCACCGCCATTCAATGTGATCATGGCTGATCATTCTCAATCAGTACCCCGTTCCTGCCTTCTCCCCATACCCCCTGACTCCGCTATCCTTAAGAGCTCTATCCAGCTCTCTTTTGAATGCATTCAGAGAATTGGCCTCCACTGCCTTCTGAGGCAGTGAATTCCACAGATTCACAACTGCCTTCTGAGGAACTTGTGAACTTGTGAACTAACCTAACCAAACACAGGACCCTACCTCAGATCTCTTCCTCAGCTTTCTCTCCCCCATTACAATGTCTGAAGATAGGTCTGGACCTGAAACACAGCCTTCTCCATGTACTCCAGAGATGCTGCCTGACCTGCTGAGTTACTCCAGTATTTTGGGTTCTATGCAAAGATTCCAGCACCTGCAGTTCCTTTGTCTACATAGTTGAATTTAGTTCAGTGGAGTTTAGTTTAGTTTACTTTGGTATAGTTTCGAGAAGCTGCATGGAAATAGGCCACCAAGTCTATGTTGTCCCACTTCCTCATCCACTCCCTCCACACTAGGGGGCAATTTCACCTCTTTGGGATGCGAGAGGATACTGGAGCAGCCGGAGGAAGCCAATGCGGTCTAGAGGGAAGAATGTGCAAACACCACACGAGCCCAGGATGGAACCGGGATCTCTGGCGCTGTGAAATAGCGGCCTCAACAGCTGCGCCCCCGTTAATAGACAATAGACAATAGACAATAGACAATAGACAATAGACAATAGACAATAGACAATAGGTGCAGGAGTAGGCCATTCGGCCCTTCGAGCCAGCACCGCCATTCAATGTGATCATGGCTGATCATTCTCAATCAGTACCCCGTTCCTGCCTTCCCCCCATACCCCCTAACTCCGCTATCCTTAAGAGCTCTATCCAGCTCTCTCTTGAATGCATTCAGAGAATTGGCCTCCACTGCCTTCTGAGATGAGGAAAAACATTTTCAGTCAGAGAGTTGTGAATCTGTGGAATTCTCTGCCTCAGAGTATGGGGAGAAGGCAGGAACGGGGTCCTGATTGAAAATGATCACCCATGATCACATTGAATGGCGGTGCTGGCTCGAAGGGCCAAATGGCCTCCTCCTGCACCTATTGTCTATTGTCTATTGTACGTGCTCCCTGTAACCACGTGGGTTTTCTCCGGGTGCTCTGGTTTCCTCCTACACTCTAAAGATGTACAGGTTTGTAGGTTAATTCAGTAAGCTGTAAAATTGTCCCGAGAGGGTCGGGCAGCATCTCAGGAGGAAAAGGAAGGGTGACGTTTCGGGTTGGAACCCTACTTCAGGCCAGACCTATTACTGGGAACACAAGGGAGTGTCAATGCTGGAATCTTGTGCAAAACACAAGAGGCAGGAGGTACTCAGTGGGTCAGGCAGTGGGCGCTCCGGTTTCCTCCCACACTCCAAAGACATACAGGTTAGTAAGGTAATTTGGCTTCGGTGAACATTGTAAATTGGCCCCGGTGTGTAGGGTAGGGTAGTGCAGGTGTATGCCGATCATTGGTCGGCATGGACTTGGTGGGCCGAAGGGCCTGTTTCCTCACTGTATCTCTAAAACAAAAAAAAACCTAAAACGAATTTTATTTATTCTCTGATCTATTCTCATGGCTCAAAGTCTCCGGCCCTGACAAAGTTCTTGTAAGTATCTGGAACCCCCCTCCCTTCTCACCAGCACTCTCACGCCCACCCAAAAGTGTAATGACCCAGACTATACACCCTTAAACTGGCTGCGGTCTCACCAGTCTCTTCCACGCAACTTATGGATTTATAGAGGCTAACAATGTGGGCGGCACGGTGGCACAGCGGTAGAGTCGCTGCCTTACAGCAGCAGGGTCCAGGGTTCCATCCTGACTGCGGGTGTTGTCTTTGAACCTCTGAGGCCTGTACCAATCAAAAATCTATCAATCTCTGCCTTAAAAATATCCACTGACTTGGCCTCTGCAGCCTTCTGTGGCAAGGAATTCCACAGATTTACCACCCTCTGACCAAAGAAATTTCTTCTCGTCCCCTTTCCTAAAAGAACGTCCTTTAATTCTGAAGCTATAACCTCTAGTCCTAGACTCTCCCACTAATGGAAACATCCTCTCCACACCCACTCTATGCAAGCCTTTCACTATTCTGTCTGTGTGGTTCAATGAGGTCCATTCTTCTAAACTCCAGCGAGTACAGGCCCAGTGAATGAATGAATGAATATAACTTTATTGTCATTCAAAACTATACACCAGACGAGTGCGTATTTGAACGAAATTCCGTTGCACCTGGCTCACAATGTAACACCAAATAATAAAAATTGATGAAAAAATAAATAAATAACTCGCACATAAAATAAAGTGCTGACAAATCCTCATCACAGATTAATCTACTCATTCCTGGGATCATAGAAACATAGAAACATAGAAAATAGGTGCAGGAGTAGGCCATTCGGCCCTTCGAGCCTGCACCGCCATTCAATATGATCATGGCTGATCATCCAGCTCAGTAAACCTGTACCTGCCTTCTCTCCATACCCCCTGATCCCTTTAGCCACAACGGCCACATCTAACTCCCTCTTAAATACAGATCATTCTTGTAAACCTTCTTTGGACCCTCTCCAAAGCCCAGCACATCAGATATGGTGCCCAGAATTGCTCACAATATTCCACCATAGTAATAAATAGAACTGTACCACACGAGGACAAGCCCTTCGACCTACAATGTCTGTGCCGAACATGATGCCAAGACCATCACTTACCTGTCTGCACATAACCCACCTCCCTCCATTCCCTGCATATACACGTGCCTGTCCAAATCTCCTTTAAATACCACTAATGTATCTGCGGCAACCACCGCCCCTGGCAGCAAGTTCCAGGCAATCACCACCCTCTGTGTAAAAAAAAACTTGCCCCGCACATCTGCTTTAAACTTTGCCCCATTCACCTTAAACTCATGCCCTTAAACTCATGTGATTTTTCCATCCTGGGATAAAAAGATTCCGTGTGTCCACCCGAAATCATGTCCAGCTTAGTTTAGGGATACAGAATGAAGACAGGCCCTTCGGCCCACCAAGTCCATGCCGATCATGGATTACCCGTTCACACTAATTCTACGTTCTCCCATTTTGCCCCGTGTAGGCAGATGAGATTAGTTCACCCTGGCATTATGCTCAACGTGGACATTGTGGGCTGTTCCTGCGCTGTACCGTTTTTAATATTCTATATCCTATGTTCTATTGTGCTACACATTACTAATTGAATGTAGCGGGCAGAACAGTGGTGCGGCTGGTAGAGCTGCTGCCTCACAGCGCCAGAGACCCAGGTTCCATCCTGACCTCGGGTTTTCTGTGACCGATTGGGTTTCCTCCCACATCCCAAAGACGGTCAGGCTTATAGTTAAATTGGCCTCTGCAAATTGCACCTTGTGTGTAGGGATTGCTTGTGAAAGTGGGAGAACATAGAACTAGTGCTAACTAGTTTGCCACAGAAGGCCGTGGAGGCCAAGTCAGTGGATATTTTTAAGGCAGAGATAGATAGATTCTGGAACCCCCCTCCCCCCCTCCCTTCTCACCAGCACTCTCACGCCCACCCGTACTTGATTAGTACGGGTGTCAGGGGTTATGGGGAGAAGGCAGGAGAATGGGGTTAGGAGGGAGAGATAGACCAGCCATGATTGAATGGCGGAGTAGACTTGATGGGCCGAATGGCCTAATTCTGCTCCTATCACTTATAAACTTTTGAACTTATGAACGGGTGATCGATGGTCGGTGTGGACTCGGTGGGCCGAAGGGCCTGATTCAATGGGGAAGTCCAGAACAAGGGGTCACAATTTTTGGATAAGGGGGAAGTCTTTTAGGACCGAGATGAGAAAGTTTTTTTTCACACAAAGAGTGGTGAATCTGTGGAATTCTCTGCCACAGAAGGTAGTTGAGGCCAGTTCATTGGCTATATTTAAGAGGGAGTTAGTTGTGGCCCTTGTGGCTAAAGGGATCAGGGGGTATGGAGAGAAGGCAGGTACGGGATACTGAGTTGGATGATCAGCCATGATCATATTGAATGGCGGTGCAGGCTCGAAGGGCCGAATGGCCTACTCCTGCACCTATTTTATATGTTTCTATGTTTCTCTGTTTCTACCTCTAACCTACACTAAAACTAAAATAGTGTTAGGCATACTGAATGGACCAGTGAGCCTTTCCCCATTCTAATAGCTTCAGCACTTTACAGGAGACAACTGGGCCACTGTGGATTCCCATTGACTCGTTATTTTACACACTTAAAATGGTTGTTGCAAATAATCGGGGACTCTTTAAAAGCACATGTGCTAAATCTTTTCGCCAGTTTATCAATATGGGTCTGGTGATCGCCCCTAACCCTCTGAAGTGAACGGGTTAGCATCCATTTTCCAAGCACTTGCCTCATGCAAAGCACACTGACATCAACTCTGCCATAAAGGAGCATTTATTTGAGAAAATGGACAGAAGCAGTATACGGGGTGAGTCAGCAACATTGAGCAAGTGGTCGTGTGCAGTTTCAGGATGTTGGCCACATCTGGAGTACAACCCAGGCCAGGGTTTTCATCTGGGAACGAAGATTGAGCACGTATAGTTCTTTATTTGCTAAGCGGCCATAATTGGTGCCGACTAATTATTTATCATTTATCCCAGAGCAAATCCTTTTCACAGCGTCTCGTCCGAGTCGGCCAATGTAATTAATCAGATGACACTTCAGTCTCGTTTGTAGGAAGGAACTGCAGATGCTGCTTTAAACCGAAGACAGACGCAAAATGCAGGAGTAACTCAGCGGGACGGGCAGCATCTCTGGAGAGAAGGAGTGGGGGGACGTTTCGGGTCGAGACCCTTCTTCAGATTGGCTTGGTTGTTTTGTTTGAGGAGAGGATCGATTTGCTGTTTCTGTGCATAATTGCGTGCAATTGTGGAACATGATCCTCAAAGTTACAACGACAGTCGGTAACCAAACGGATGCAATAAAATTCCCATAAAAAGAGGTTGAGATTTTGTTCCGTCGCCATGAATTGTGGACGCAGCCCAGACTGTCACACAAACCAACCTCCCTTCCATGGATTCCATCTACACCTCACGCTGCCTCGGCAAGACCAGCAGCCCTAATCAAGGACGAGTCGCACCCTGGTCACTCCCTCTTCTCCCCTCTCCCATCGGGCAAAAGGTACAGAAGTGCGAAAACGCACACCTTCAGATTCAGGGACAGTTTCTTCCCAGCTGTTATCAGGCAACTGAACCATCCGACCACAACCAGAGAGCAGTGCTGAACTACTATCTATCCCATTGGAGACCCTTGGACTATCCTTGATCGGACTGCTGGCTTTACCTTGCACTAAACGTGAAATCCCTTATCGTGTATCTGTACACTGCGAATGGCTCAATTGTAATCATGTATTGTCTTTCCACTGACAGGTTAGCACGCAACAAAAGCTTTTCACTGTACCTCGGTACACGTGACGATAAACTCAACTCAACTGAACTGAACTGGTTCAGAAATCGAAGATAGACACAAAATGCTGGAGTAACTCACCGGGACAGGCAGCATCTCCGGAGAGAAGGAATGGGCGACGTTTCGGGTCGAGGCCATTCTTCAGACTGATTTCAGGGGAGTGGGCGGTACAGAGATAAAATATAGAGTATAGGAGCAAAGAGGTCCTTCTGCAGTTGTACAGGGCCCTAGTGAGACCGCACCTGGAGTACTGTGTGCAGTTTTGGTCTCCAAATTTGAGGAAGGATATTCTTGCTATTGAGGGCATGCAGCATAGGTTTACTAGGTTAATTCCCGGAATGGCGGGACTGTCATATGTTGAAAGACTGGAGCAACTAGGCTTGTATACACTGGAATTTAGAAGGATGAGAGGGGATCTTATCGAAACGTATAAGATTATTAAGGGGTTGGACACGTTAGAGGCAGGAAACATGTTCCCAATGTTGGGGGAGTCCAGAACCAGGGGCCATAGTTTAAGAATAAGGGGTAGGCCATTTAGAATGGAGATGAGGAAAACCTTTTCAGTCAGAGTTGTGAATCTGTGGAATTCTCTGCCTCAGAAGGCAGTGGATGCCAATTCTCTGAATGCATTCAAGAGAGAGCTAGATAGAGCTCTTAAGGATAGCGGAGTCAGGGGGTATGGGGAGAAGGCAGGAACGGGGTACTGATTGAGAATGATCAGCCATGATCACATTGAATGGCGGTGCTGGCTCGAAGGGCCGAATGGCCTACTCCTGCACCTATTGTCTATTGCCTATTGCCTATAGTCGAAGACAGTAAGTCTGGTCGGAGAACAGGGAAGGGGGAGGAGATAGGGGGGGGGGTAGAGAGAGAGGGAAAGCAAGGGGTATTTGAAGTGAGATAAGTCAATGTCCATACTGCTGGGGTGTGAGCTGCCCAAGTGAAACATGAGGTGCTGTTCCTCCAATTCTCTCCAGAGATGCTGCCTGTCCCGCTGAGTTACTCCAGCATTTTGTGTCTGGATCTTCGATTTAAACCAGCGTCTGCAGTTCTTTCCTACACACATGGACCGGTTGAGGTTTGGTTGCGTCACCAGTATGTCCGCAGCTTGTGCAATGGTGGGATGGTGCCGCGGCATAGTTGCTGCCTTATGGCCTTGGGTTAACTCTATCTCTTTTCCGACTTTGCTTTTAATTTTAAAACAGTTTTGATAAATGATTAGGCAAACATCCATTGAGTAAGTTGTATGCCATTCTGCAAAGTGAAATGAAAATATTATTGTTTAATAAAACTCCCTCCCCCCCCCCCCTCCCTCTCTATTTTTTCACATTCCTCCTGGGAGCAGTTTGTAATATAACTTTTAAGTTTAAAAATAAAAGCAAAATTCTAAGTAACTATTGGGGCATGCTGAGCATATTGTTCGATCAAAGATCAAGTGAACCATTATTTTCTTTTCCTAATGGAGATCATAACTTACATCAACTATGTTTTTCTTAAACATGGTACATTAAAGATTATTATTACTCAAAAGCACATCGCTGGAAATGATGTATTTAAATGTGGATTGATTGGTATTAACGCATGGACTGATCGGTCTCAGCAGGAAAGGGCCAGGTTTTAATTATTCCCATTATTCTCTCCTTTCATCATCTGCAGGAAATTTAGTTCAGTTTAGTCTAGAGATTCAGCATGGAAACAGGCCCTTCGGCCCACCGAGTCCGCACCGACCAGCGATCCCCGCACACTAACACTATCCTACACACACTAGGGACAATTTACAATTACACCAAGCCAAGCCAAAAGAGAGAGCTGGATAGAGCTCTTAAGGATAGCGGAGTGAGGGGGTATGGGGAGAAAGCAGGAACGGAGTACTGATTGAGAGTGATCAGCCATGATCGCATTGAATGGCGATGCTGGCTCGAAGGGCTGAATGGCCTACTCCTGCACCTATTGTTTATTGCCTATTGTCTATAATTAAACCTACCAAGTCAAGTCAAGTTTATTTGTCACATAAATGTGCAGTGAAATGAAAGATTACCCACAATCCAACAATAAGAGCAATAAAAATAAGCAATAACACACACAATCAAACAAAAAGAAACATCCATCACAGTGAGTCTCCTCCAGTCACCTCCTCACTGTGATGGAAGGCCAGGATGTCTTTTCTCTTCCCTGCCGTCTTCTCCCGCGGTCAGGCCGTTGAAGTTGCCACGTTCCAGGCCGCGCCGGACGGTGAAAGGTCAACCACGTACGTCTTTGGAATGTGGGAGGAAACCGAAGATTTCGGAGAAAACCCATGCGGTCACGGGGAGAACGTACAAACCACGTACAGGCAGCACCCGTAGTCAGGGTCGAGCACGGGTCTCTGGCACTGTAAGCACTGTGAGGCAGCAACTCTACCGCTGTGCCACCGTGCTGCCACTTGCGTGCAGGTGAGTGGTAGGGGGGTTGGGGGGGAGGAGGGGGGGAAACCTGGTGTGAATGAAAATTGGACTAGTGTTGGATTCGTGTGGGAGAGGGTGATGAATGGCATTGAGTTGGTGTTCCTGTTCTGTACAACTCCAGCCCACAACAACTCTGCAGTGTATCACTGAAGGCTGAAGAGGTGAAACATTACTCAGCAGCTGTTACACATAACACAAGAAAGCTCCGATTTGACATGTGTAAAATAATGGAAAGTGCTGTATTTTTCCCAACACAAACCTTCAGGGGAAAGCTGCAGAAGAAACTGAAAATATTTACCTCCTTTCTGGTTACTTCAAAATAGACCCCTGCGCACACAATTTGACACCTGTCACTTAAAATTAAGAGTGCACAAACATATCAGACTGAGAATTAATTCAAATACACACCATTCAGCAGTGGAAAGGATAAACTACAAACGTCTGTCTGTACTCTATCAAGCAATTCGGAAAGATTACAAGGGGGTGTAAAAGGTAAAGGGTTCTATGGAGTTTTTGTGGTATAAAACTTTGAAAATAGAACCTTGATTTTTTTTGGTTTGGAGTTTGTATCTTTCAAGCCGCCAGCACCACTCGAAACCATTTTGTTTCAACTAAGTGTTGAGGCTAGGCTTTCATCAATCTCAAAACCAAGACAGGTAGAGTTTTGTGAAGCAAAGATGGCATGGAATCAGTCATCCGGGCAAATGGCTTATTGAGATGCATCAAATTTGCCCTTTTAACAAAAGAGTGGAATCAGCCCGAGGGCCTTGATGGCAGAAGGTTTACATAAAAATGTGAAGATAAGAATTTCTTACCTGACGAGAGATAGAACATAAAACAAAAAACATGGAGCAACACAGCACAAGAACAAGGGCGCAGCGGTAGAGTTGCTGCCTCACAGCGCTTACAGCGCCGGAGACCCGGGTTTGATCCCGACTACGGGTGCTGTCTGTACACAGTTTGCACTTTCTCCCTGTGACCTGCGTGGGTTTTCTCCAAGATCTTTGGTTTCCTCCCACACTTCAAAGACGTACAGGTTTGTAGGTTAATTGGGTTGGGTTTGTATACTTGGTATAAGAGTAAATTATCCCAGGTGTGTGTAGGCTTGTGTTAATGTGCGGGGATCGTTGGTCGGTGCGGACTCAATGGGCCGAAGGGCCTGTTTCCGTGCTGTATCTATAAACTAAACTGAACTAAAATGACTCTTCGGCCCACAATGTCTGTGCCGAATATAATGCCAAGACCAATTATCTCCCAGCACATTATCCATATGTCTTCATTTCCTTCATATCCATGTGTCTAACCAAAAGTCTCTTAAACGCCACTATTGCATCTGCCGCCACCACCCCTGGTAGCACGTTCAAGGATTTACCACCCTAAAAAAATTGCCGCCCACATCTGTGTTCAATTTTGCCCCCCTCGATGAAAGCTGCACCCTCTAGCATTTGATTTCGCCATCCTGTGAATAAGATTCTGAATGACTACCTATGCTTCTCAAAGTTTTCTATACTTCTATCAGGCCTACAGAGTTTGGAAAATAATTAAATGTGCTCCAAGGGATTGGTATGAAATTGAGAGTTTAGACAAGAGACAATAGACAATAGGTGTAGGAGGAGGCTATTCGGCCCTTCGAGCCAGCACCGCCATTCAATGTGATCATGGCTGATCATTCTCAATCAGTACCCCGTTCCTGCCTTCTCCCCATACCCCCTGACTCTGCTATCCTTAAGAGCTCTATCCAGCTCTCTCTTGTTTTGTTGAGAAGCTGAAGATTGTTTCTTAATCGTATAGTCACGGAGTGATACAGTGTGGAAACAGGCCCTTCGGCCGAACTTGCCCACGCCGGCCTAGATGTCCCTGCCACACTACTCCCACCTGCCCATGTTTGGTCCATACGGCAGACCTTAAACTTGCGGTTAACTTCAAAGCAGCAGCGTGTACAGTGTATGTGCTGTCAGTATGTGGCAGGGGTTGACCTCTTTATATTACTCCAGATAGCAGGTGTCTTGGGATGACTTATAGCTGCAGTACGACCTCAACGTTCCGCCTGTGTGTTGGCTGCGTGGAGCTTAATGCTTTACAGCTTAAGGTGTCAGCGTTGCACTCGTGATTGAGATACAACCTTGCCGTCTGGCCCGGCCAGACTGATACTCTATACATGTGGTATGTGAGAAAATGGCACCACGATTCACACCATAAATCAGTCACCATGACAATGCAATATTTTGTGGAATGTGTTCCAACGGACACAGAGCACAGCAGGGGGAATAAAAATATTACCTTCTGTTTCTCAAAAAGATATTTTTCATTGAATTAAAGACATATTTGCTGTGTTACCAGAGTGGGGACCACAGAGGTTTAGTTCAGCTGGGGGATGCAGCGGGGAAACAGGCCCTTCGGCCCGCCGAGTCCGTGCCGACCAGCGGTCCCCGCACACTAACCAATACCATCCGACACACCCTCGGGACAATTTACACTCACACCAAGCCAATTAACCGACAAACCTGTACGTCTGGTTGTGACTGATTGAGAATGATCAGCCAAGATCACATTGAATGGTGGTGCTGGCTCGAACGGGCCGAATGGCCTACTCCTGCACCTGTTGTCTATTGCCTATTGTCTTTGGAGTGTGGGAAGAAACCGAAGATCTCGGGGGGAAAACCCCCCGCAGGTCACGGGGAGAAGGTACAAACTCCGTACAGACAGCACCCTTAGTCGGGATCGAACCCGGGTCTCCGGCGCTGCAAGCGTTACAAGGCAGCAACTCTACCCCTGCGCCACCGTGCCGTAATTAAAGTATTTGACTCAACTGAGAATGAAACCTTCAAAAGATACGGTCTTTGCTGTTCCCATGACCTTTTCATAAGGACACAAGGAACTAGCAGCTGGAGTAATCCATTTCGCTCATGAGGTCATAAGGTTGTAAGTGATAGGAGCAAACTTAGGCCATTCTTGCGCTCGAACACCACTGTGCCGCGCACTTTGTGCAATTGCATTGCAGTCCAGCAGCAGAGTGGGGCATCATGTTTATCAGCATTGGAGTTTCAGCATTTTCTATGTCTCTGTGGCCTTCTGCAGGGGCAGAGCATAGATAGGGTAAATGCACAGCCTTTCACCAAATGGTAGGGGAATCAAAAAGAGTTTAGGGTGTAAACGTTTGATAACGTAGAACTAGTGTGAACGGCTGATCGTTGGTCGGCGTGGACAATAGACAATAGACAATAGACAATAGACAATAGACAATAGACAATAGACAATAGACAATAGACAATAGACAATAGGTGCAGGAGGAGGCCATTCAGCACTTCGAGCCAGCACCGCCATTCAATGTGATCATGGCTGATCATTCTCAATCAGTTCCCCTGTTCCTGCCTTCTCCCCATACCCCCTGACTCCGCTATCCTTAAGAGCTCTATCTAGCTCTCTCTTGAATGCATTCAGAGAACTGGCCTCCACTGCCTTCTGAGGCAGAGAATTCCACAGATTTACAACTCTCTGACTGAAAAGGTTTTTCCTCATCTCCGTTCTAAATGGCCGACCCCTTATTCTTAAACTGTGGCCCCTGGTTCTGGACTCCCCCAACACTGGGAACATGTTTCCTGCCTCTAATGTGTCCAACCCCTTAATAATCTTGTACGTTTCGATAAGATCCTCTCTCAGCGCCCTCCGGAAGATGGGCCAGAGGGCCCGTTTCGATGATGTATCTCTAAACTACAGGGGGTGGCAGGGTGGAACAGTGAGAGAGTTGCTGCCCTACAGCAAGAGAGACCTGGGTTCAATCCTGGCTAGGGTTGCTTGTCTGTACAGAGTTTGTACGTTCTCCCCGTGACCTGCATGAGTTTCTTTGAGATCTTCGGTTTTTCTCCCACACTCCAAAGACGTACAGGTTTGTAGGTTAATTGGCTTGGCGCAAAGGTAAATTGTCCCCAGTGTGTGCAGGATAGTGTTAATGTCCGGGGATCGCTGGTCGGTGCGGACTTGGTGGGCCGAAGGGCCTGTTTCCGCGCTGTATCTCAAAACTAAACTAAACCAAACCCTGGGGAAGTATACAGGATCACAAGGAGAACATGCAAACTCCACCGCGACAGCACCCAATGTCGGAGTCAAACCTGGGCACTGGACTATGAGGCAGCAGCATTCATAGCCAGGTCACTGTGCTGCCAATGTTATTACTTTTTATCGGGATGCATCACAGCTTGGTTTGGGAACAGCTTCATCCAAGACCGCAAGAAATTGCAGCCCAGACCGTCACTCAAACTAACCTCCCTTCCATTGACTCCATTGATACCTCACGCTGCCTCGGCAAGGCCAGCAGCATAATCAACAATGCGTCGCACCCTGGCCACTCCCTCTTCTCCCCTCTCCCATCAGGCAAAAGATATCGAAGTGTGAAAACGCACACCTGCAGATTCGGGGCCAGTTTCTTGCCAGCTGTTATCAGGCAACTGAACCATCCTACCAACAACTAGCTAAAGCACGATCTACCTCATTGGTGACCCTCGCGGACTATCCTAGATCGGGCTTTACTTGCTTAACTTGCACTGTACGCCATTCCCTATGCACTGCAAATGGCTCGATTGTAATCATGTGTTGCCTTTCTTCTGACTGGACAGCACGCAACAAAAGCTCTTCACTCCACCTCAGTGCACGTGACAATAAACTAATCTAGACGAAACTCACTTGAGTGCAGCCAAGTATGAAACAAAGTTTGTAGATGGCGAAACCTTTGACCACTTTTTCGGGACTGTCAGGATGAAATGTGGAATCTGCCACCTCTATTTCACCGTGAGCATTTCAGAGCACGGTGTTTCTGCTCTAGAGAGGTCAGCTGTTTGGAACAAGTGAGTCAGCCACTCGCACCTGAGCCCATGCCAAGATTCAATTAGATTGTGGCTCACTTCCATCTTAACATAGAAACATAGGAACATAGAAAATAGGTGCAGGAATAGGACATTCGGCCCTTTGAGCCAGCACCGCCATTCAATATGATCATGGCTGATCATCCACAATCACTACCCTGTTCCTGCTTTCTCCCCATATCCCTTGATTTCGTTAGCCCTAAGAGCTATATCTAAAACTCTCTCTTGAAAACATCTAGTGATTTGGCCTCCATTGCCTTCTGTGGTGGAGAATTCCACAGATTCACAACTCTCTGGGTGAAAAAGTTTTTCCTCATCTCAGCCCTAAATGGCCGACCCCTTATTCTTACACTGTGACCCCTGGTTCCGGATTCCCCCAACATGGGGAACATTTTTCTTGCATCTACCCTGTCCAATCCCTTAAGAATTTTATATGTTTCTATAAGATCCCCCCTCATTTCCTAAATTCCAGTGAATATAAGCCTAGTTGATCTTAACTCCACCTTGGTTCAGCAACCCTTGATATGCAGACATGAGATACAGAGTAAGACATTTTGGATTGAAGCAAAAAGAAATCTCTTCACTCTCTGGGTGACAGTTCCATCATCGAAGGCAGTGGAAGCTTTGTCACTGAATATGTTTAAGGATTTCCTAATTCAAAAGACATCTAGGGATTGAGTTTAGTTTAGTATTGGGTGGCATGGAGGCGTGTGGGTAGACCGCCAGAGACCCGTGTTCGATCCTGTCTACCGATGCCATCTGTATGGAATTTGTAGTTTCTCCCTGTCACCTGTGTGTGTTTTCTCCAAGATCTTTGGTTTCCTCCCACACTCTAAAGACGTGCAGGTTTGACGGTTAATTGGCTTGGTATGAATGTAAAATTCTCCCTAGTGTATGTAGGGTAGTGTTAATGTGTGTGGATCGCTGGTCGGTGCTGGCTCGGCGGGCCGAAGGGCCTGTTTCTGTGCTGTATCTCTAAACTAAACTACTTTAGTTTGTAGAGATACAGTGTGAAAACAAGCCCATCGGCCCTCCGAGTCTGCGCTGACCAGCGATCCCTGTTCACTAGCACTATCCTACACACACTAGGGACAATTTACACTCTTTACCGAAGCCAATTAATCTACAAGCCTGTACGCCTTTGGAGTGTGGGAGGAAACCATAGCACCCAAAGCACCAGATTAGTTTGGAGACAGCAAAGAAATCAGCCCTTCAGCCCACTGAATCCACGCCGACCGTCCGAACATCTGTGCACACTAGTGTTATGTTATCCTGCTTTTCGCATCCATTCCCTACACATTAGGGGCAATTTACAGAGGTCAATTAACTTACAAATCCACACATCTTTGGGATGTGGGAGGAAACCGGAGCACCCGGAGGAAACCCTCGTGGTCTCAGTGAGAACGTGCAGATTTCACACAGGCAACATCCGAGGTCGCGATCAAACCCGGGTCTCTGACGCTGTGAGGTAACAGCATTACCTGCTGCACTAATGTGCCTTCTCTTACGGGGAGAGCGCAGAAAGGCGTTGAGATGGAAGTTCAGTCATCATCGCATCAAATGGCAGTGCAGGTTTAAAGAGACAAATGGTCAACTCTGGGTCCTACTTTCTACGGTTTCAATAGACAATAGACAATAGACAATGGCTGATCATTCTCAATCAGTACCCCGTTCGTGCCTTCTCCCCATACCCCCTGACTCCGCTATCCTTAAGAGCTCTATCCAGCTCTCTCTTGAATGCATTCAGAGAATTGGCCTCCACTGCCTTCTGAGGCGGAGAATTCCACAGATTCACAACTCTCTGACTGAAAAAGGTTTTCCTCATCTCAGTTCTAAATGGCTTACCCCTTATTCTTAAACTGTAGCCCCTTGTTCTGGACTCCCCCAACATTGGGAACATGTTTCCTGCCTCTAACTTGTCCAACCCCTTAATAATCTTATACGTTTCGATAAGATCTCCTCTCATCCTTCTAAATTCCAGTGTATACAAGCCTAGTCGCTCCAGTCTTTCAACATATGATAGTCCCGCCATTCCGGGAATTAACCTAGTAAACCTACGCTGCATGCCCTCAATAGCAAGAATATTCTTTCTCAAATTTAGAGACCAAAACTGCACACAGTACTCCAGGTGCGGTCTCACTCGGGCCCTGTACAACTGCAGAAGGACCTCTTTGCTCCTATACTCAACTCCTCTTGTTATGAAGGCCAACATTCCATTGGCTTTCTTCACTGCATGCTTCCTTTCAGTTATTGATGCACTAGTTTCTCTTTTTGCCAAGCAAAAAAAAACCTATTGATCATACATAAAAACCACGAATGTAGAAATAAAGAATACAGACGCTGGTTTATACCAACGATCAACACAAAGTGCTGGAGTAACTCAGCGGGTCAGGCAGCATCTGTGGAGGGAAGTGAATGGACAACCTTTTGGGTCAATACCCTTCTGCAGTCTGTATGTGAGAAGACTCTATGACGCTATGTGCGGCACGGTGGAGTTGCTGCCTTACAGCGAATGCAGCGCCGGAGACTCAGGTTCGATCCTGACTACGGGCGCCGTCTGTACGGAGTTTGTACGCTCTCCCCGAGACCTGCGTGGGTTTCCTCCGAGATCTTCGGTTTCCTCCCACACTCCAAAGACGTACAGGTATGTACGTTAATTGACTGGGTAAATGTAAAAATTGTCTCTAGTGTGTGTAGGATAGTGTTAATGTGCGGGGATCACTGGGCGGCGCGGACTCGGTGGGCCGAAGGGCCTGTTTCCGCGCTGTATCTCTAAATCAAAAAAAAAAATTAAATCTAAAATCTACTGTTACTGTTCTTAAACCTGCAGCTGCATCTTACCTGAATCTAGGCCTGATAGTTACATCTGCCTGTTTGCATCTAACTGAGGCAAAAATAGCAGCTGGATTATTAACAAACTGCATTGAAGTTTTTTTCCCCATCTGCATTCATGTAGTACAAGTGGTCGTGGGCCAATAAAGCGTATGTCCCAGTTTTTATTTCAATTTGAAGTCAAAATTGGGAAGGTTGTAAAATAGGCTGCCAACTTATTTGTATCCATTGTTGCCAAAAGATATACACCAATGCATTCTGACAATTGTTTCACATGATAATGCATGAGATAAGAAGATTTTCATGCTGCAGTCAATCAAACAAGCCAGTGATTTCACTCTACGCGCTACATTCTTAGGTTAACTTTAAAGTTTTAAGGTTATTTTTAAGGTGCAATATTTTAAGGTTTAAGGTTAGCGGGTGGTGGAGTTGCTGCCTGGCACCACCGGAGACCCAGGTTCGATCCTGACCACGGAGTTGTCTGTACCTTCTCCCCGTGAACTGCAGGGGTTTTCTCCGAGATCTTCAGTTTATTGAAGGGATTTTATTGCCTGGACGTTATCACGCTGCTGTTTGCGGGATGTTTGGTGACCTCAATGCGAATGCAATCAACTTTATAATAGGCTTGGGCTTTTCCCAAGCATGGTTCATATTTATTTTGAAGAAGGATTGGAGTGGAGTCCGGTGGTTATCGGACTTTTGACGTCGGGTTCATGGGAGAAGAGGAAGTGTTGACAGGTTCCTCATGGATAGACTGCTCAGGCTGAATCCGTTCTTTCAAAGGCACCCGCACAGAATCATTTTGACTCTGAAGAAGGGTCTCGACCCGAAACGTCACCCATTCCTTCTCTCCCGAGATGCTGCCTGACCCGCTGAGTTACTCCAGCATTTTGTGTCTGCCTATCATTTTGAATCTCTCAGGTAAAGTTCTTAGACAATAGACAATAGACAGTAGGTGCAGGAGGAGGCCATTCGGCCCTTCGAGCCAGCACCGCCATTCAATGTGATCACTCAACTAAACTAACAAGTTCCTGTGGAGGTTTATGTTCTCCACCATATCAAGGTGGCGACTCTTGCAGAAGGGAGTGAAAGGACTCACCCTTACTTCTAAAGAAATCGCAAAGAAGAACAAGGGGCCACAGTTTAAGAATAAGGGGTAGGCCATTTAGAACGGAGATGAGGAAAAACTTTTTCAGTCAGAGAGTTGTGAATCTGTGGAATTCTCTGCCTCAGAAGGCAGTGGAGGCCAATTCTCTGAATGCATTTAAGCGAGAGCTAGATAGAGCTCTTAAGGATAGCGGAGTCAGGGGGTATAGGGAGAAGGCAGGAACGGGGTACTGATTGAGAATGATCAGCCATGATCACATTGAATGGCGGTGCTGGCTCGAAGGGCCGAATTGCCTACTCCTGCACCTATTGTCTATTGTCTATTGAGACAATATCATCAACAACTTCTCCTGGACCATCCGTATTGACGCCACGACCAAGAAAGCACACCGACACTTCTACTTCCTTGGAAGGCGCAGGAAGTTTCGCATGTTCCCTACAACCCTCACCAACTTCTACAGATGCACCATAGAAAGCATTTTATCAGGATGCATCACAGCATGGTTCGACAACAGCTCCACCTGAGACCGCGAGAATTGCAGCTAATTGTGGACGCAGCCCAGACCGTCACACAAACCAACCTCCCTTCCATTGACTCCATTTATACCTCACGCTGCCTCGGCAAGGCCAGCTGCATAATCAAGGACGAGTCGCACCCTGGCCACTCCCTCTTCTCCCCTCTCCCATCGGGCAAAAGTATAGAAGTGTGAAAACGCACACCTCCAAATTCAGGGACAGTTTCTTCCCAGCTGTTATCAGGCAACTGAGTCATCCTACCACAACCAGAGAGCAGTGCTGAACTACTATCTACCTGTTGGTAACCCTCGGACTATTGAACATTGCTAGCTTTATCTTGCACTGAACGTTATTTCCTTATCATGTATCTACACACTGTAAATGGCTCGATTGTAATCGTGCATTGTCTTTCTGGTGGCTGGTTAGCAAGCAACAAAGGCTTTTCACTGTACCTCGGTGCATGTGACAATAAACTACACTAAACTAAACTGGACTCAGATCTTCCTCTGTCAAGGACAATGCGGTGGCTGTCCATGCACCAGTCTCCCCTCCTTAAAATATGTCACGTACAAGCTTCCACCTGGAGGACCACAAACCCCCCATGGTTCCAGGAACAGCCTCGTCAGCCATCTCAGGTCCCACAGAAAGGGCCTACCAGGAGGACAATCAGAGTCAACTTTGACTCAACTGGTGCGGGCAATCCATGTCTCAAAAGCATACCGGAGGGCACGATCACTGTTGTCCAGTTGCAGTTCTGAGATCTTGACCTTCTGATATCCTTATCTGATATCTGAAGAAGGGTCTCGACCCGAAACGTCACCCATTCCTTCGCTCCAGATGTGCTGCCTGGCCCGCTGAGGTTTTGATTGTGGACGTTCAGCCATGATCACAATGAATGGCGGTGCTGGCTCGAAGGGCCAAATGGCCTCCTGCTGCACCTATTTTCTATGTTTCCAGCTTTTTGTGTCTATCCTTATCCTCAAAGACTGGGCTGGCACACGGAGATGGTGGACAAAATGGTCCTTATCCGTGCTGTATTTTCACATCCGAAAGAGTGTGAGACCATCCCCTTGAGATTGTCCATCATAATTCATTTAGCTGCCAATTTGATCGTGGATTTTCATTGATGTAAGATTCTGATGGGGAAGATGTCGGGAGATCCCTCTACATACTGGAGGATATAGAACCAGAGCCTTAGGGCTTTAGGACTGAGAGCAGGTGGAATGTCGGTCCTCTGAGGATGATGAGTCTTCACAACTCTATACGCACTTGGGGGAAAGATAAATGGTCAATCAAGACTGATATGGATAAACACAAAAAGCTGGAGGAACTCAGCGGGCCAGGCAGCATCTCTGGAGAAAAAAGGAAAAGGTGACATTTCAGGTCGAGACCCTTCTTCAGGCCGAACCTGAAACGTTACCTATTCCTTTTCTCCAGAGATGCTGCCTGACACCACCGAGTTCCTCCAGCTTTTTCTGTCTATGGCTTAAACCAGTATCTGCAGTTCCTTCCTACTGATTTGGATAGATTTTTGTGCAAGGAATTTCATAGTCATGTCGCTGTACAGCACGAAAGCAGGCCCTTTGGCCTAACTCCTCCATGCCAACCAAGTTGTCTACCCAAGCTAGTCCGATTTTACTGCGTTTAGCCCATATCCCTCCGAACCTTTATATCCATGTACGTGCCCAAACCTCTTTAAAATGTTCATAAGTTTGCAAGTGATAGGAGCAGAATTAGGCCATTCGGTCCATCAAGTCCACTTCGCCATTCAATCATGGCTGATCTATCCATCCCTCTCAACCCCATGCTCCTACCATCTCCCCATAACCCCTGAAAGCCAGACTACTCAATGTTGTAATTGTACCCACCATTGTAATTGTACCCACCTTAACCATTTCCTCTGGCAACTCGTTAGACAGAGGGTCACATCTTTAGTCAGAGGGCAGTTAATCTGTGGAACTCATTGCCACGGAGGGCTGAGGAGGCCAAGTCAGTGGATATTTTTAAGGCAGAAATGGACAAATTCTTGATTAGAACGGGTGTGAAGGGTTTTGGGGAGAAGGCAGGAAAATGGGATTAGGAGGCAGATAATAATCAGCCATGATTGAATGATGGAGTAGTCCCGATGGGGCCGAATGGCCTAATTCTACACCTGTGACTTATGAACTTGTGAACTCGTTCGACACAAGACTGATATGGACAGACACAAAAAGCTGGAGTAACACAACGGTGGGGCCAGGCAGCATCTCAGGAGAAAAGGAACAGGTGACGTTTCTGGTCGAGAACCTTCTTCGGACCGAACCCGTGACGTCACCTATGCCTCTTTCTCCAGAGACGCTGCCTGACCCCACCGAGTGACTCCAGCTCTCTGTGTCCATCTTCGGCTTAAACCAGTGCTAAACCGCGCGAGATCATTCGCAGAACCATACGAGGTAACTGCTCAGCCCTCAACTGAATGAATAGACCAGCCTGGAGAAATGTTTGGTCTTTTCCTGCTATAATGTGTTACCTTCTTAAATTTCACGTTTGCTGCTAAATGCTGGAGTTAACGGGCCTATTAAAACCTGAGCTGGCCAAACAGATGCAGCCATTGACATCTGCACTGGTCTTTAAGAGGTGCAGGGCTGGATGCTTTTGTCAGAGTGCCACAATAATACTCAAAGCTGACATAAGTCAGAGGTAAAGGACAGGTCCCATTGCACCACCGGAAGGTGATAGTCCTCAAAGTTCCTCTACGACTGCTCCCCCCCCCCCCCACCCCCCCCCCCCCCCCCCACCTCCCCGGCCGCCTGTACCTTCTCTCCCAATTTTGACTTTTAAAGAGCAAAGCAGGCTGATTTTTTTAATCAACAAAACAGTTCTGAAAAAGGGTGGAAGCTCCCTTTAATCTTTCTTGCTTGCCCTCCACAGCAGTACTGCAAAATGATTAGAGTCAGGAGGTAGACACAAAATGCTGGTGCAACTCAGCGGGACGGGCAGCATCTCTGGAGAGAAGGAATAGGTGAGGTTTCGGGTTCGGTCTGAAGAAGGGTCTCGACCCGAAACGTCACCCATTCCTTCTCTCCAGAGATGCTTGCCTGTCCCGCTGAGTTACTCCAGTGTTTTGTGTCTCTCTTAGGTCCTATTTGACCTTCTTAAAACCAACATGCGCAGGACAAGCGACTGTTAATATTCTGCATGCTGTCAGGACTTAGCTCTCCTTCGACAGCTGAAATAAAAGGCAGGATTGACAATTGTCTGTCTCTCATCTCCCTTCTCCTGTGAGAATCAGTTTAAGGTGGGAGGAAAGCAAAACTGTTCTTAACTCCACGGTGGTGCGGCGGTGAAGTTGCTGCCTTACTGCGCCCGAGACCCCGGTTCGATCCTGACCACGGGTGCTGTCTGTACGGAGTTTGCACGTTCTCCCCATGACTGCGTGGGTTTTTCTCCGAGATCTTCGGTTTCTGATCTGAGGAAAGACATTCTAGCCTTAGAGGGAGTACAGAGAAGATTCACCAGATTGATCCCTGGGATGGCAGGACTTTCATATGAAGAAAGACTGGATAGACTCGCTGGAATTTAGAAGACTGAGGGGGGATCTTATTGAAACATATAAAATTCTTAAGGGGTTGGAGAGGCTAGATGCGGGAAGATTGTTCCCGATGTTGGGGAAGTCCAGAACCAGGGGTCACAGCTTAAGGATAAGGGGAAAGTCTTTTAGGACCGAGATGAGAAAACATTTCTTCACACAGAGAGTGGTGAGTCTGTGGAATTCTCTGCCACAGAAGGTAGTTGAGGCCAGTTCATTGGCTATATTTAAGAGGGAGTTAGATGTGGCCCTTGTGGCTAAAGGGATCAGGGGGTATGGAGAGAAGGCAGGTACAGGTTACTGAGCTGGATGATCAGCCATGATCATATTGAATGGCGGTGCAGGCTCGAAGGGCCGAATGGCCTACTCCTGCACCTATTTTCTATGTTTCTATGTTTCTACGTTTCCTCCCACACTGTCCCTAGTGTGTGTAGGATAGAGTTAATGTGCGGGGATCGCTGGTCGGCGCGGACTCAGTGTTTCCGCGGTGTATCTCTAAAGCTAAAACTTAAACAAACGAGCCCAGATTTCCTGAATAAGGAGTCATCAACACAACATGTACTTTCAGTTCATGACCTCAGTATAAGCCCAGTAAAATCTTGATTCATTTGGGCAGCGCTTCCTGTATTTAATTACTCATTAGGAGACCACTTCTTCAGCAATAAAAATTTTATTTTTTTTCGACTGCTCTGGGAGGAGAAAGAAAATGCCCTGGCACTTTCCCCGTAAAAAAACAGGCAGACTTTAACACAATGCACTAAAAACCAACAGGACTCGAAAGCTGTTCTGAACTTTTACGGAGAGGACTCATGGGAAGGAGGTGTGGTGAGAATGTTTACACAGGAATGGCCCAGACTAGATTTTTACTCGGAGCAAACAAATGGGTGAAACGAATAGTCTGGAAGTTGGACTTGATTATCAGGGGAGGTGCTGAGAGGGGAAGATGATGGTGGTGGTGGTGGTGGTAGGTTGGAGGTGGAGGGCAGAGGGTGGTGAGGAGAACAGGGACAAATTTGTTTCAATAGTGTGAAAAGTGAAAAATGTTGGACTGAAGTACAGAGCCGAATTTGGACGAAGGTCAAAAATTGAGCAATTTGGAGAAAAAAAACCCATCAAGCATCTTGATCTCCCAACAACCATCAGGCGATTAAACACCACAACCTACAAATAAGCTCCGAATTAACTAGACTTGGGGCCCATTGTTTTTGTCTTGAGGAAAAGCTTTTTCAGTCAGAGAGTTGTGAATCTGTGGAATTCTCTGCCTCGGAAGGCAGTGGAGGCCAATTCGCTGAATGCATTCAAGAGGGAGCCGGATAGAGCTCTTAAGGATAGCGGAGTCAGGGGGTATGGGGAGAATGCAGGAACGGGGGTACTGATTGAGAATGATCAGCCGTGATCACATTGAATGGCGGTGCTGGCTCGAAAGATTGTCTATTGTCTATTGTCTTTACACTATTACGGCTTGTTTTATTTTAAATGCTGAAAACTTTTTTAAAAACTTTTTGTTGTTGTTTGTTATTGTGTTTACGGAGCACTATTTACATATCGGTTGTGCTGCTGCAAGTCAGAATTTCATTGTTCTGCTTCGGGACATATGAGAACAAAACACTTTTGACTCTTGATTGCTGATCTCCAAATTGGTTTAGTTTAGAGATACAGAACGGAAACAGGCCCCTCAGCCCAACGAGTCCGTGCCGACCAGCGATCAACCATACACTGGTTCTAACCCACACACTAGGGACAATTTACAGTCACCAATTAACCTACGGGAAAAAAAAAGTTAAACGCGAGTGCCCTTTTCCTCGATCATTGCTTGCATTTGCATGTCGTGTAGTCCAGGAACACGGTGTCCAATCTTGCGCATTTCTTTAGACTTTAGAGATGGAAACAGGCCCTTCGGCCCACCGAGTCCATGCCGACCAGCGATCACCCCATGCTCACTAGCACTATCTTACACACTAGGGACAATTAACTTACAAACCTGCCCGCGTTTGGAATGTGGGTGGAGACCGGAGCACCCGGAGAAAACCCACGTGGTCACAGGGAGAACGTGCAAACTCCCCACAGACAGCAATCCGTGGTCAGGATCGAACTTGGGTCGCTGATGCTACGAGGCAGGAAACTCTACCGCTGTGCCACCCTGTGAACTTCTGTGAATTCGAGCAGTTTGCTTCTGGGCTATTGGCTTCCGAAAAAAAAGCTGGTATTAGATTCCTCTGAAGGCAGACACAAAAAGCTGGAGTAACTCAGCGGGACAGGCAGCATCTCTGGAGAGAAGGAATGGGTGACGTTTCGGGTCAACACCTTTCTTCAGACCAGTCAGGGGAAAGGAAAACGAGGGAAATATAGACGACGATGTAGTGTCAGAGTGAGGCTAAACGCAAATTGGAGGAACAGCATCTCATATTCCACTTGGGCAGCTTACAGCCCAGTGGTATGATATATTGATTTCTCAATCTTCAAGTGATCCCCGACATTCCCTCTCTCTCCATCCCAGCCCCACCCAGGTCACACCAGCTTCTCATTTTCACCCAACAAAACAGCTAACAATGCCCTGTTTTCTTTATCAGCGTCACTTTTTTGCATATCTTTCATTCATTGCTCTTGATCTCTCTACATCTTCATCTAAATCTCTTGTCCCCCTTTCCCGTGACTTTCAGTCTGAAGAAGGGTTTGGACACGTTAGAGGCAGGAAACATGTTCCCAATGTTAGGGTGGAGTCCAGAACAAGGGGCCACAGTTTAAGAATAAGGGGTAGGCCATTGAGAACTGAGATGAGGAAAAACCTTTTCTGTCAGAGAGTTGTGAATCTGTGGAATTCCTCAGAATTCCTCAGAAGGCAGTGGAGGCCAATTCTCTGAATGCATCCAAGAGAGAGCTAGATAGAGCTCTTAAGGATAGCGGAGTTAGGGGGTATGGAGAGAAGGCAGGAACGGGGTACTGATTGAGAATGATCAGCCAATTCACTGGATGTTATCAAGAAAGAGTTAGATTTAGCTCTTAGGACTAACGGAATCAAGGGGTATGGGGAGAAGGCAGTAACGGGGTACTGATTGAGAATGATCAGCCATGATCACATTGAATGGCGGTGCTGGCTAGATGGGCCAAATGGCCTCCTCCTACACCTATTGTCTATTGTTTATTGACCCGAAACGTCACCCATTCCCTCTATCCAGAGATGCCCGCTGAGTTACTCCAGCACTTGTGAGTCAGGGGATTGGAAGACACAGAGATAAGGAAGGGCAAGGTGTGAGAATGAGGCAAAGGGGATGGAGATCAAGGAAAATGTAGAATAGTTCGTTGTTAGCTCGGAGAAGGTAACAACAATGCAAACAAAGCACCTGGACTTGCGCTGTTCTGTTCTATGTTCTATGTTCTGACATCCAGCCCTATAACCATCATACCACCTTCCAACTAGCAAGCAGTGTTTCAGAGGCGTTTAGATAAGCACACAGATATGCAGAGAATGAAGGACACGGTGCAGGCAAACGGGATTAGTTTATCTTGGCATTGTGTTGGACACAGGTATTGTGGGTGGAAGGGCCTGTTCCTGTGCTGTACTGCTCTGTGTTCAATGATTACTTTCTTTCTTGATTGGGAATTGAAACAGTGTTATGCTTCCTCTGCATGGACCCATCCACCAAAGAAACTACTGACCTGAATTTAACAACGATTAGTTAGCACAGCCATACAGTCAATAGACAATAGACAATAGGCACAGGAGTGGGCCATTCGGCCCTTCGAGCCAGCACCGCCATTCACTGTGATCATGGCTGATCATCCACAATCACGATCATCCCGTTCCTGCCTTCCCCCAATATCCCTCGATTCCGCTATCTTTAAGAGCGCTATCTAGCTCTCTCTTGAAAGCATCCAGAGAATCGGCCTCCACTGCCTTCTGAGGCAGAGAATTCCACAGATTCACAACTCTCTGGGTGAAAAAGTTTTTCCTCGTCTCCGTTCTAAATGGCCTACCCCTTATTCTTAACGTCTGCCCCTGGTTCTGGACTCCCCCAACATTGGGAACATGTTTCCTGCCTTTAGCGTCTCCAATCCCTTAATAAGCTTATATGTTTCAATAAGATCCCCTCTCACCCTTCTAAATTCCAGTGAAGACAAGCCCAGTTGCTCCATTCTTTCAACATATGACAGTCCCGCCATCCCGGGAATTAACCTCGTGAACCTACGCTGCACTCCCTCAATAGCAAGAATATCCTTCCTCAAATTTGGAGACCAAAACTGCACACAATACTCCAGGTGTGGTCTCACCAGGGCCCTGTACAACTGCAGAAGGACCTCTTTGTTCCTATACTCAACTCCTCTTGTTATGAAGGCCAAAATGCCATTAGATTTCTTCACTGCCTGCTGCACCTGCATGCTTACTTTCAGTGACTGATGTACAAGGACACCCAGATCTCGTTGTACTTCCCCTTTTCCCAACTTGACACCCATCAAATAATAATCATAGTCATTGAGTCATAGAGTGATACAGCGTGGAAACAAGCCCTTCGGACCAAATTGCCCACACTGACCAACATGTCCCATCTACACTAGTCCCACCTGCCTGCGTTTGGCCTATATCCTTCTAAACCTGTCCTATCCATGTACATGTCTAAGGTATCACAAAATTCTGGAGTAACTCAGCAGGTCAGGCAGCATCTCTGGAGAGAAGGAATGGGTGATGTTTCGGGTCGAGACCCTTCTTCAGACTGATGTCAGGGGGGGGCGGGACAAAGAAAGGATATAGGTGGAGACAGAAAGACAGTGGGAGAACTGGGAAGGGGGAGGGGAAGAGAGGGACGGAGGAACTATCTAAAGTTAGAGAAGTCAATGTTCATACCGTTGGGCTGTAAGCTGCCCAAGCGAAATATGAGGTGCTGTTCCTCCAATTTCCAGCAGGCCTCACTATGGCACTGGAGGAGGCCCATAACAGAAAGGTCAGACTGGGACCTGTCTAAATGTTTCTTAAACATTGCGATACTACCTGCCTCAACTACCTACTCCGGCAGCTCGTTCCATTCACCCACCACCCTCGGTGTGAAAATGTTACCCCTCAAGTTCCTATTAAATCTTTTCCCCCCTCACCTTAAATCTATTTCCTCTGGTTCTCGATTCCCCTACTCTGGGCAAGAGACTCTGTGAGTCCACCCGATCTATTCCTTTCATGATTTGAGACGATAAATTCACTGAGGAGATGATTTTATAATAGAATAGAATATTCTGTTCCTTCCTACAAGTAAGGATTATTACTCCACATGCTTTGTTGGTCCAACTGGTCTTGGAGAGGAAGGCGATGATAACGATCTCTAAACTGAGATCAACCCACAGAAATCTCAGGTTTCTCCATGTAGCACTGAGAACACTGTAGTGCGTCAATGCTGTGCAAGGTACAAAAGGGCCCTATTCGTATGTGTACTCTGCAGTGGTTTCTGCTATTTAATAATGGCTTATTTTATTGAAAAGATCAAAACCAATTATGCTGTCATTTTCCAAACAAAACAGCACTAACTCTATGATTAGTCTGAAAAGCCCAAGCAATCTTTAATTATGATACAACAGACAAAGAATGTTTGAGAAAGGGGAGGGGGGGGGGGGGGGGGGTGGGGGTTCTTAATGGGAAAATAGCCTAATGGGGAAATTATTTATGAGCCATTTGCAATGCACCTGAAAATACCTCTAGCGAAATTATGTTTGGCAACTTGAACCACTTTGAAGTCAATGGAGTGGCAATAAAAATTAGGCCTTCATTAGAGAACATTGGCTTTAAAATTGATTTGGTGAAGGTTCAGCGGGTCAAGCCCAGTTATGCGGCAATCTGGTCGGCAGCCGTGCACACATGGTAGCAATTTCACTGATTCTGTGCTGTTTTTATTATTTTCTCTTTCAAAATTCTCCCTCGCACGGCCTTTAATGTGCGCATTTAGGAAATTAACACTAACCGTCAAATTACTTTGTAAATACGAGAGAGTAAGTACAGAACTTTGGGGAAAGAGCTTGCAAACGCCTCAGGCAAGTCGCTTGCGAGGCAACAAAGAAATCCTTGATCGCTTGTTTTTCAGCGTTGTGAACGCGGGGAAGTATGCTTTTATTTTATCAAGTGTTCATAAGTTTTCAATTGATTTAATGTGCGGCACTTATTTCCCTGGTGTACATTTCCCGGGAATGTAGGAGTTGCAAATAACTGGGAAACCCTGGTGCAAGTGGGCAAAGATGGTGGTGGGGTGGGGGGGGGGGGGGGGGGGGGGGGGAGGGGGAAGGGGGAGGGGGGGGGGGGGAGAGTGGGGAGAGGTCTAAGATTTCTGCAGTGTTGGCGAGGTCATTTTGTTGACCAAGAACAGATTAACCACATTGAGCGAAGCAGTTACTTAAACTAGTCGCTGCAATCATCGATAAGCAGAATCAGCACAACTTGAAGGAATTCTAATCTGTAGAGATGTAAGATAATTACTTAATCACTTGCACTTGTAAATCTTATTAGAAAGGAATTACTGCCTTCATCAAATTACACAAATAAATATGCTAATCACTTTGATTAACTGGTCATGTTAATCTGTCAGTTCCAAAGCTGATACGGGTGATTTTTATTGTTCTGTCCCTATGTATTTTGTTTTTGAGTGGGCACGGAATAAAGGGTGAAAAGTGGATTCTAGTTAGGGGTCATAAGTGATAGGAGAATTAGGCCATTCAGCCCTTCACGTCTACTCCGCCATTCAATCATGGCTGAGTTAGATAGAGTTCTAGGGGCTAGTGGAATCAAAGGATATGGGGAGAAGGCAGGCACGGGGTATTGATTGGGGACGATCAGCCACGATCACAATGAACGGCGGTGCTGACTCGAAGGGCCGAATGGCCTCCTCCTGCACCTATTTTCTATCTATGTTTCTATCTCTCTCTCCCTCCTAACTCCATTCTCCTGCCTTCTCCCCATAACCTCTGACTCCTCCACTTATCTATCTATCTCTGCCTTAAAAATATCTATTGACTTGGCCTCCACCGCCTTCTGTGGCAAAGAATTTCACAGATTCGCCACCCTCCAACGAAAAAAAATTCCCCTCTTCTCCTTCCTAAAGGAACGTCCTTCAATTCTGAAGCTATGACCTCTGGTCCAAAAACTCTCCCACTAGTGGAAACGTCCTCTCCACATCTACTCTATCCAAGCCTTTCACTATTCAGTCTTAAGTCTGAAGGGTCTCAACCCGAAACGTCACCAATCCATGTACTCCAGGGATGCTGCCTGACCCGCTGAGTTACTCCAGCACTTTGTGTCTATCTATTTGAACAGAGCCATTAGTGGTTGAGTGCTGAGGTAAGATTGTGATTAGGGTGGTTCTAGGATCTGGTGTTCAAGGTTGGTGGGAAGAAGCTGTTCTTGAACCTTAGGGCGGCACAGTGGTGTAGCGGTAGAGCTACTGCCCAACTGCGTCAGAGACCGGGGTTCAATCCTACCTATGGGTGGCCTCTGTACAGAGTTTTGTTCCACGTGGGTTATCTCTGGGTGCTCCGGTTTCCTCCCGCACTGCAAAGACATGCAGATTTGTAGATTCATTGACCTATAAATAACCCCTCGGTTGTCGGATAGAACTACTGTAAGGACTGTTTCCACGCTGAATCCCTAAAACCAAAAGTAAAAAAAATAAAACTAAACACTCTATCCACTTATGTTGCCACCTTTAGTAATTTTACTTTATCGGTTTTAATTGCATCTGTTATGACATTATTATTATTTTTTTTTTAAATTAAGATTGTCATCATTTAAAAACGGTTCAAAGGCCTCTGACAGTTGTGACCTCTGGTCAGCTTGGGGACAGGGCCCCATGATGCAGCCACCTGAGGTCAGTCATGGCTTTGTCTTTGATGACTATCATGAGGGCGGCACAGTGGCGCAGTGCCAGAGACCCGGGTTCGATCCTGACTACGGTTGGTGTATGTACGGAGTTTGTACGTTCTCCCCGCGGGTTTTCTTTGGGAGCTCCGGTTTCCTCCCACACTTCAAAGACGTACAGGTTTGTTTGTTAATTGGCTTGGGTGAAATTGTAAATTGTCCCTGGTGTGTAGGGTATTTGCCAGTGTACGGGCTAATCGCTGGCCTGCATGGACTCGGTGGGCTGAAGGGGCTTGTTTACACACTGTATCTCTAAGGTCCAAAGTCTACAGTTTAAAGATTATGGGTTGGTTCCATGACTTTGGGCAGTGCGCCTGATCTCATATTTCGCTTGGGCAGCGTACAATCCAGTGGTCTGAATAGTGATCCCTCGAACTTCAAGTAACCCTTGCATTCCTTCTCTCTCTGTTCCTCCCCTATCTCTACACTGTAAATGGCCTGATTATAATCATGTATTGTCTTTCTGCCGACTGGATAAGCTTTTCACTGTACCTCAGTACACGTGACAATAAACTAAACTAAAATAAACTAAGCTATATAAACCTTGTCAATGTACTAGTTTCACTGGAATCCTGGTGAGTTTCATTGTCTGTAACTTGTTTTCACCTAGCCCACAGCGAACAATGGCCTGTTTCCTTTATTACCTTTACATTTTTGCATATCTTTCATTCATTTGTTATATATCTCTCTGTGTCACCGTCTATGTCTCTCGTTTCCCTTTCCCCTGACTCTCAGTCTGAAGAAGGGTCTCAACCCAAAGCGTCACCTATTCCTTTTCTCCTGAGATGCTATCTGACCCGCTGAGTTACTCCAGCTTTTTGTGTCTATACATAGAAACATAGAAAGTAGGTGCAGGAGTAGGCCATTCGGCCCTTCGAGCCTGCACTGCCATTCAATATGATCATGGCTGATCATCCAACTCAGTATCCTGTACCTGCCTTCTCTCCATACTCCCTTGTGGCTAAAGGGATCAGGGGGTATGGAGAGAAGGCAGGTACGGGATACTGAGTTGGATGATCAGCCATGATCAAATTGAATGGCGGTGCAGGCTCGAAGGGCCGAATGGCCTACTCCTGCACCTATTTTCTATGTTTCTATGTTTCTATGATCCCTTTAGCCACAAGGGCCACATCTAACTCCTTCTTAAATATAGCCAATGAACTGGCCTCAACTACCTTCTGTGGCAGAGAATTCCACAGATTCACCACTCTCTGTGTGAAAAAAAACTTTCTCATCTCGGTCTTAAAAGACTTCCCCCTTATCCTTAAACTGTGACCCCTTGTTCTGGACTTCCCCAACATCGGGAACAATCTTCCTGCATCTAGCCTGTCCAACCCCTTAAGAATTTTGTAAGTTTCTATAAGATCCCCCCTCAATCTTCTAAATTCCAGCGAATTATCGAACTCATGTTCAACTGTGGCGACTCTGCACAGTTTTTATGTCAATTGAACCTCCTAAATAAAACAATTTGAAGTCCCGAACCTTCCATATTCGGGTAAGTGAGAAGACCTTTGAGAAATACTAAACTCTGATGCATCTGGAAAACCTTCCACTATTTAAATTGGAAAGCAGAGATAGGAAAGGAAGGATCTGAGTTTCGGGTCAGCTGGAATGTAGTCAGTTATGGCCCTGATACCGATCATGAGCTGATTAAATAGTTCCTGCTTGCAATTGCAATGATCTCATCCCCAGAATTCCCACATTAGTAGGAATTCCTCTTCTGCATTCCGGGAAAGAAAAGTAAGGTCAAGGACAGGTCACAGAGCAGAGTCCGGAGTGAGATGGACAAAAGCCCCACTGGGTCGGCCGGTAGAGCACGAGTTACTTAATCTCAGGGTCGTGGGTTCGAGACCCACAAGTCAAGTCAAGTCAACTTTATTTGTCACATACATATACAAGATGTGCAGTGAAATGAAAGTGGCAACGCCTGCGGATTGTGCTAAACTACAAAACAGAATCGAATTATTTTTTTTTACCACAAAAAATAAATTAATACAGTAAATTAAATTAGTCCCTGGTGATATGAGAGTTAACAGTCCTGATGGCCTGTGGGAAGAAACTCCGTCTCATCCTCTCCGTTTTCACAGCGTGACAGCGGAGGCGTTTGCCTGACCGTAGCAGCTGGAACAGTCCGTTGCTGGGGTGGTAGGGGTCCCCCATAATGTTGCTGGCTCTGGATCTGCACCTCCTGATGTATAGGTCCTGCAGGGGGGCGAGTGTAGTTCCCATGGTGCGTTCAGCCGAACGCACTACTCTCCGCAGGGCCTTCCTGTCCTGGGCAGAGCTGTTCCCAAACCAGATTGTGATGTTCCCGGACAAGATGCCCCAGAGTAGAAGCACTGAAGGATCCTCAGAGAGGATTGGGCCTCACTATCTTTTGAATAGACAGGGCAAATGTACAGAGCCTTTTAGGGCGGCACTGTGGCGCAGCGGTAGAGTTTACAGCCTTGCAGGCACTAACAGTGCCAGAGACCCGGGTTCGATCCCGACTACGGGTGCTTGTTTGTACGGAGTTTGTACGTTCTCCCCGGTAACCTTGTGCGTTTTCTCCGGGATCTTCGGTTTCCTCCCACACTCCGAAGACGTACAGGTTTGTAAGTTAATTGGCTTGGTATAAATGTAAAATTGTCCCTGGTGTGTGCGTAGGGTAGTGTAAATGTGCGGGGATCGCTGGTAGGCGTGGACTCAGTGGGCCGAAGGGCCTGTTTCCACGCTGTATCTCTAGACTAAACTAACCTAAAAAAAGGGTAGAGGAAAATAAAGAGCACCCGAGAGAAAGAAAAAGCAAAGGGAATAGCGGGGCAAATGAAAATTAAAGTGGGGCAGTAAACGGTGGAAAGTAAATAGAATAAAAATAGAGACATGGGACAAGTATAATAAAAAGCAGGGGGAGAGTAGGAGAGGAATGTATCTTGAATATTTAGAATGTTGGCCCACTGAGTCCGCACCGACCAGTAAACCCCACTCACTAACACTAGTCCTGCACACACTGGGGCCAATTTACATTTATAACAAGCCAATTAACCTACAAACCTGTCAGTCTTTGGAGTGTGGGAAGAAACCAAAGACTTAGAAGAAAACCCACGCAGGTCACGGGGAGAACGTACAAACTCCGTACAGACAGCACCCCGACTCAGGATCGAACCTGGGTCTCTGGCGCTGTAAGGCAGTAACTCTACCGCTACGCCGCTGTGCCGCCCAATCACAGGGTCATACAGCATGGAAATAGGCCCTTCAGCCCAAATTGTCCAAGCTGACCCAGGTGCCCCCATCTCAGCTGGTCCCACATCCATCTAAACCCTTCCAATCCAGGTACCTGTCCAACAGTCTTTTAGATACTGTCATAGTATCCTAGACTGTGGAACAGCATCCCTCTCCCCATCAGAACTGCCCCCTCCATCCACTCCTTTAAGTCCAGGCTCAAAACCTATTTCTACTCCTTAGCGTTTGAGGCCCTCTGAGGGGGCACTGTGAACTGTTTATGTATGTGCTGTTATGTTTGTGTGCCATTATATGTTCGTTCTTAGTACCTGAACTGATGTACAGCACTTTGGTCAACGTGGGTTGTTTTTAAATGTGCTATACAAATAAAATTGACTTGACTTGACTTGACTTCGTCTGGAAGCTCATTCCTCATGCCCACCGACCTCCGAGTGAAAAATTCGCCCTGCCTTTTAAACTACCTAATTTAAAACCTTTAACTAGGGTCAATTTACAATATCACCGAAGCCAATTAACCTAATGGACCAACTCTACTACTGCGCCATCGTGCTGCCCAATATAGCTATAGCTACATCAGTCTGAAGAAGGGTCTCGACCCGAAACGCCACCCATTCCTTCTCTCCAGAGATGCTGTCTGACCTGCTGAGTTACTCCAGCATTTTGTGATACCTTCGATTTGTACCAGCATCTGCAGTTATTTTCCTGCATAGCTATAGCTCCCTATCGTTTCCTTTATAGATGCCAGTGTTGGGGCATTGGGTATCCAAGCTGTGCAAGATGCATTGCTCATAGATATCGCCGGGCTAGTTCCTTTCATATTAATTTATCTTACAGCATAAAACGAGGTTGTGCAGCTCTTTGAGTCAATGCCAGCTCTCAGAGTCCTCCCTTTCTATCACTTTCCCCCTCCCCCCCCCCCCCCCGAGTAATTTTGTTCCCTCTCGCATGCCTACCCACCCGCTCCATGTTCTCCTAACGCCTACCAATTAGCCCACCGATTTTGAAATCCACTCCATCACAGGGAGAACGTGCAAACTCCACGCGGACAGTACCGGAGGTCAGGATTGAACTCGGGTTTCGGGAGCTGAGGAGGCAGCAGCAGCAGCACTAACCGCTGGGCCGCCACTCCGAGCACTGCCCGAAGGACCTGAGGAAGACTGCTGCAGTGGCAGCAATTGAGAGTTAATGAGATACACTCGTCTCAACAGAGAAAACTACTGTATTTCCTTTCAATTTAGCAAATTGCAGCAATAATTTCATTGTTTCCATTCCTACCTTGGTATGGTTCCAGTCATATGGGACACAGGCGGAAATATGGAAGAAATTATACGCACAATGTACACGTAAGAAAATATAATTCACAGGAGGAACCCAATCATGATGTCGGAGCAGTTTTTGGTTCACTCTCTCAGTCGTAGCTCTGAGACAAAACAATGAACTGTACAGTAATGTGGAGAAAGCATGACCTCATTGGAGAGAGTTTCCTACCATTGTGCAATTTAGCAACAGTTCCCCTCATGGTCTAACGATTATTTGCAAGCAGTGTTCAGTGTATGGGTCAGGAAGATGTGGACACCACGTCTAGCCCAGAAGGTGGATTGAAGGAGTCATAGAGCCACATAGCATGGTAGTAAAGAAAGCACACTCAATGCTACCATTTATTTCAAGAGGGCTTGTGCACAAAAACAGGGATGCAATGCTGAAGGCTCTGTAAGGCGCTGGTAAGGCCCCATTTGGAATATTGTGAGCAATTTTGGGCACCGTATCTGAGGAAGGATGTGCTGGGGGTTTACAAGAATGATCCCAGGAATGAGTCGGTTAACCCTACGATGAGCGCTTGACGGCACTGGGCCTGGACTCGCTGGCGTTTAGAAGAATGAGGGGGGGGGGCCTCATTGAAACGTACAGAATAATGAAAGGCTTGGATAGAGTGGATGCAGAGAGGATATTTGTACTAGTGAGAGAGTCTTGGACTAGAGGTCACAGCCTCAGAATTAAAGGACGTTATTTTAGTCAGAGGGTGGTGAATCTGTGGAATTCTTTGCCACAGAAGGCTGTGGAGGCGAAGTCAGTGGATATTTTTAAGGCAGAGATAGATGGATTCTCGATTAGTAGGGATGTCAGAGGTTATGGGGAGAAGGCAGGAGAATGGGGTTAGGAGGGAGAGATAGATCAGCCATGATTGAATGGTGGAATAGACTTGATGGGCCGAATGGCCTAATCCTACTCCTATCACATGGCCTTATAAAATGATGAGCATGGAAACTGGACCTTCAGCACAACCTGTCCATGCTGACCTCCTCTCCATCTAAGTTAGTCCCATTGGCCTGCGTTTGGTCCATATGACTCTCAACCTTTTCTATCTCAGCAGTTTGTAAACATTGTAATTGTATCCATCTCTACAGCTTCCTTTGTATCCACCTCCCTCTGTTTAATGCTCCTGTTGTGTGCATGTTCACAAAATGGTGTGATGGAGCTTTGGTGAGACAGTGAGATGCAGGCATGGGTTCGCGGGACTGCCGGAACGGAGGTGACGGCTGCAATGGGCCTCCGTTGGCGAGCTGCAGCTGGGACTGTAAAATGGCGCCAAAATGGTGCCTCTTGCATATGGACTCAGTGGGCCGTTCTGTACATCCTGTTTCACAGGCCCTTGCTATTGAGGGCGTGCAGCGTAGGTTTACTAGGTTAATTCCCGGAATGGCGGGACTATCATATGTTGAAAGACTGGAGCGACTAGGCTTGTATACACTGGAATTTAGAAGGATGAGAGGAGATCTTATCGAAACGTATAAGATTATTAAGGGGTTGGACACTTTAGAGGCAGGAAACATGTTCCCAATGTTGGG
Source organism: Rhinoraja longicauda (assembly GCF_053455715.1). Taxonomy (NCBI): domain Eukaryota; kingdom Metazoa; phylum Chordata; class Chondrichthyes; order Rajiformes; family Arhynchobatidae; genus Rhinoraja; species Rhinoraja longicauda. The sequence goes on along the minus strand of NC_135959.1, from coordinate 9,191,907 downwards.
GGAGTCCAGAACAAGGGGCCACAGTTTAAGAATAAGGAGTAGGCCATTTAGAACTGAGATGAGGAAAAACATTTTCAGTCAGAGTTGTGAATCTGTGGAATTCTCTGCCTTAGAAGGTAGTGGAGGCCAATTCTCTGAATGCATTCAAGAGAGAGCTGGATAGAACTCTTAAGGATAGCGGAGTCAGGGGGTATGGGGAGAAGGCAGGAACGGGGTACTGATTGAGAATGATCAGCCATGATCACATTGAATGGCGGTGCTGGCTCGAAGGGCCAAATGGCCTCCTCCTGCACCAATTGTCTATTGTCTATTGTCTAACTTGCCCACACCAGCCAACTTGCCCCAACTACACTAGTGCCACCTGCCCATGTTTGGCCCATATCCCTCCAAACCTGTCCTGTCCATGTACCTGTCTAACTGTTTTTTAAATGTTGGGATAGTCCCAGCCTCAACTACCTCCTCTGGCGGCTCGTTCCATACACCCACCACCCTTTGCATGAAAAAGTTACCCCTTAGATTCCTATTCAATCTTTTTCCCCTTCACCTTTAATCTATGTTCTCTTGTCCTCGATTCACCTACTCTGGGCAAGAGACCCTGTACATCTGTCCTAGGATATACACAAAAAGCTGAAGCAACTCAGCAGGACAGGCAGCATCTCCGGAGAGAAGGAATGGGTGATGTTTCGGGTCGAGACCCTTCTTCGGACCAGAAGAAGGGTCCCGACCTGAAATGTCGCCCATTCCTTTTCTCTAGAGATGCTGCCTGTCCCACTGTTACTCCAGCTTTTTATGTCTATCTTCGGTTTAAACCAATACCTGCACATCTACCTGATTCCTCTCATGATTTTGTACGATCAAACAGAGCCTATTTGTGGTTTCGGAAATGGACGTACGAGTCTGTGAAAATATGAGTTCATTGGTGTGCAAGAGTTTTCCTCTCCTGGGTGAACACAAAGCAGGCCTGGAAATGAGATTCTATACGACTCTTTACTTCAGTATTACACGGCCGACTAAATATAAACGTGAGAAAGTTCATGTTCACTGAAACATGACAAACACCATTAACACTGCAGCTGCGAGAACAGGCTTGGTATCCTGTGGCAGTCAGTGTATGTCGTGTTTACTGTATTTACTGTGTTATGTCGTGTTGTTACAGTCTGCTGCAGTTGTACAGGGCCTTGGTGAGACCGCACCTGGAGTATTGTGTGCAGTTTTGGTCTCCTAACCTGAGGAAAGACGTTCTTGCCTTAGAGGGAGTACAGAGAAGGTTCACCAGATTGATCCCTGGGATGGCGGGACTTACATATGAGGAAAGACTGGATAGACTGGGCTTGTACTCGCTGGAATTTAGAAGACTGAGGGGGGATCTTATAGAAACATATAAAATTCTTAAGGGGTTGGAGAGGCTAGATGCGGGAAGATTGTTCCCGATGTTGGGAGAGTCCAGAACCAGGGGTCACAGCTTAAGGATAAGCGGGAAGTCTTTTAGGACCGAGATGAGAAAACATTTCTTCACACAGAGAGTGGTGAGTCTGTGGAATTCTTTGCCACAGAAGGTAGTTGAGGCCAGTTCATTGGCTATATTTAAGAGGGAGTTGGATGTGGCCTTGGGGCTAAAGGGATCAGGGGGTATGGAGAGAAGGCAGGTACAGGTTACTGAGCTGGATGATCAGCCATGATCATATTGAATGGCGGTGTAGGCTCGAAGGGCCGAATGGCCTACTCCTGCACCTATTTTCTATGTCTATGTTTCTATGTTACTTGCGAGCAGAGCACCAGGGCAGATTCCTTGTATGTATGCATACTTGACTAATAACATGAATTCAATTCAATTCAATTCAATTCAACCGACTCACCACCAGGCATCCAGAAGAATTTCCGCCATCCACAAGGAGCAAGTTCCAAGTATATTGAGAATATTCTTCATTTATTGGGTGTGTGTGTGCAACTTCAGCAACACTCAGGAAGTTAAGCTTCTTCCATGACTCAGCAGTGGAATCTATTCCACCATCCTCAATGGTTCGAAGGTTCAACAGTTTCTTTATTATCACGTGTACCGAGCGAGGTACAGTGAGATACTTTTTCCTGCATTCATGTTTTTCCCCAAATATTAATGCTCTCTATCAGTGGAGCACAGTGTGTTCCGTTTCCAGTTAGCTGCAGTTACCCGGCTGTGTTAATCCAAGCACAGGTAGACACAAAATGCTGGAGTCTGTACGGAGTTTGTACGTTCTCCCCGTGACCGCGTAGGTTTTGTCTGGGAGCTTTGGTTTCCTTCCTCACTGCAAAGACTTCCAGGTTTGTAGCCAGGACTTGGCTTCAGAATAAATTGTGCATTGTCCCTTGTGTGTAGGATAGACAATAGACAATAGGTGCAGGAGGAGGCCATTCGGCCCTACGAACCAGCACCGCCATTCAATGTGATCATGGCTGATCATTCTCAATCAGTACCCGTTCCTGCCTTCTCCCCATACCCCCTGACTCCGCTATCCTTAAGAGCTCTATCTAGCACTCTCTTGAATGTATTCAGAGAATTGTGCATATCTTCGTCTTCGGGACGTGGCAGGGAACCGGAGCACCCGGAGGAAACCCACGCGGTCACAGCCAGAACGCGCAGACTCCTCAAAGACAGAGCCCGAGGTCAGGATCGAACCGGGGTCTCTGACGCTGTGAGGAAGCGGCTCAACCAGCGGTGCCACCATGCCGCTGGTGTACATTCAAATCCACTGCACCCCCTTCCCTCTTCTCTCAATCCCCAATGTTAAAATGAAGACTAGTACCATTGTATCCGCTGATCCATTCTCTCTGACAACTTCAGAACTACGACTCTCATTCCTTTCGACCGACTTCATTCCCCACTGCCCCCCTTAAGCTCTCCCGCGCCCGAGTTTGACATCAACCAATAACCACATCCTAATTTATTTTATCACCCCTTTCATGCATTTTAAATTTGTCCATGTCATTCTGTGTTTTTTAAAAATTTTACACACGTAATTTTTAAAAATCCTCATTAAAATCTGGTTCTTGACAGTTCCAAGCCTATGGTTCGGGAGACCGGCAACCACCGCGTTATTGCTTAACGCGAAAGTTTAACCATTAAAAATAAACATCGAGAGCCAAGGTCCCTGAGTCTTAGAAGAGCGATAGAATTTTCGCCTCGTGCAGCTTCTAATGAGAGAATAGGCGCGAGGCAAAGCAAAACAAAATGAGCTTGAGATAAGGGAAGCATGGTGCGTATAATGAGGTTTTAAAACATCTTTCGTTTTCTGATCAGTGCAAAATGACACTGCCATCGTGTCAGTGCAGACAGGACAAGCTAATTTTTTGCATAGTTCAAATAGAAATTCTGCATCCCAAAGCCGACTCACATTTTAAATATACGGGGGAAAGTGTGAAAATCAGGACTAGGGTTGCCAAAGGGGGTCGGCACAAAAGTTTTTTTGACAGGCAAAACATCACACTAACCTGTTTATGTGACAATTAAATGCTTGCATCATTTGACTCGTTTATAATGGATTCTGAATGCTTAGGGTCGAATTAATCCATTGACTTGCGGTGTTATAATGGGGGCAATTCTGAGACAGATGTGTAGGTATTTCTCCTTTTTATCTTTTTAGACGAGCACAAGGATATCTGGTGATGGGAATCTATTAACGACCATTCAGTTATCTTGGCAATTGCTTGCCTGCACCAGCGAGTTCCCCCTGACACCATTTCAGCCCCTGAATCTGTTCCATTCCGTTAACAACTTGTTTAATTGAATCATTAAAATCTACAGCCATTCACCCCAGCGGGTCAGTACCAGCAGAAATGGAGCTGTTGAGACTGATTCCAAAGTCCGAGATTCAGTGTATCCAAATCAATATACTAAAACTCTCGTTTGTTTGTTTGTTTGTTTGTTCCTGAACTACAACCAAATCGGTGCACGATAGCGTGACAATTTAGTCCCACCTTACTCACCTTCGTCCCTTTGGTGCTAATGGAAGAAGTTTCATTGAAATCGGTGTTATATTTTTTTAATTATTCACATTTTAAAGTTTAAATCTATCTCCTAGGGAGGGGGGGGAGGGAGGGAGGGGGGGAGGATAAGGGGAGGTTGAGGGGGATGGAGTGGGGGGGAGGGGAAAAAGGGGGAAGGGGTGGGGAGGGAGGGAGGGGGAGGAGGGAGAGGGGAGGGGGAGGGAGGGGGAGGAGGGAGGGGGAGAGGGGAGGGGGCGGGGGGGAGAGGGGAGGGGGCAGGGGGGAGAGGGGAGGGGCGGGAGGGGAGAGGGGAAGGGGGGAGAAGAAGGTGCTGCACCAACGCAGGAGAGGTTTGGGCCCACTTGGTCTAGTACTTTATAAATGTGGGGCAGCATGGTGGTGGTAGCGGTAGAGCTACTGCCTTACAGGCCCGAGTTAGACCCTGACTATGGGTGCTTGTCTTTACGTAGTGTGTACGCTCTCCCCATGACCTGCTTTGGCTTTCTCCGAGATCTTCCGTTTCCTCCCACACTCCGAAGATGTACAGGTTTGTAGGTTAATTGGCTTGATGTAAATGTAAATTGTCCCTAGTAGGTCTAGGATTGCGTTAATGTCTGGGTATCGCTGGTTGGTGCGGACTAGGTGGGCTGAAAGGCCTGTTTCCGTGCTGTATCTCCAAACTAAACTAAACTAAACATAAGAAGGATTTCATAAGTTCATAAGCGACAGGAGCAGAATTAGGCCATTTGGCCCATCAAGTTTACTCCGCCCTTCAATCATGGCTGATCTATCTTTCCCCTCGAAAACCCTGTCTCCCCATAACCCTGACACCCATACTACACAAGAACCTATCTATCTCTGCCTTAAAAATATTCATTGATTTGGCCTTCTCAGGCTTCTGTGGTAATGAATTCCACAGACTCACCACCATCCGACTAAAGAAATTCCTCCTCATCTCCTCCCTAAAGGAACGTCCTTTAATTCTGAGGCTATGACCTCTGGTCCTAGACTCTCCCACTAGTGGAAACATCCACTCCACATCCACTCTATCTAAGCCATTTCTGCTCTATGCAGTTACAGGCTCTTTCTGGAATTAGCCTGGGTTGCAAGAATTGTACCAAGCCTGGGAGAGGATCTAATAAGGTCATAAGGAATAGGAGTGGAATTAGGCCCTTCGGCCCATCAAGCCTACTCCGCCATTCAATCATAGCTGATCTATCTCTTTCTCCTAAACCCCATTCTCCTGCCTTCTCCCCATAACCTCTGACACCTGTACTAATCGAGAATCCATCTATCTCTGCCTTAAAAGTATCTACTGACTTGGCCTCCACAGCCTTCTAGTGACCACTCCTGGCACAACCTGTAAGGTAGTCAACACGCATTCGGAGACCGACATCGAGTGCTGCTGAAAGTTCATCAACTCGGTGAAAGACGCTCTTTGGTCTGCCCGATCCTTGTTGACCTCCCAGCGGAGCGAGCTGTCCGTGGGGGAATGTTGCCGACTGGCCCGCTGCAGACTGCAGGAGTACGTGCTGAGGGACGCACTGAAGCTCGGTGCAGCCAACGCCAAGGCCCTGTGGGGGGAGGACCACAGTCTAGGGGCCTTCCGCTGCTGGACATGGGGGGGCAGGGTGTGGTGGAGAGAGACGCCCCTCCAAATAAAAAGGGATACTGGGTTAATGTCTGTAAATGTAAGTAAATGTCTGTAAATTTGGAAGTGAATGCCTGTATCGAATGTGTAACCTCCGGAAATGTCCGATGGGTTTGTTAAAAAAGAAGACGTTTTGTAAGCAATTATTTATTACTTGAATAAAGTATTTTTTGATATTAAAAAAAAAAAAAAAAAAAAATGTGAGACCTGTAATATAATGCTTCTTGGCATCGGAACTAAATCCGAGCAGCTGTAGGTATAAACTTCAGGAGATCATATTCCCGCCAGGCAGTTGAAGTAATCTGAAGGCTGTCACTTAAAACTTGGGTGAGCAAGGAACTGCAGATGCTGGTTTAAACCGAAGATAGACACAAAAAGCTGGAGTAACTCAGCGGGGCAGGCGGCATCTCTGGAGAAAAGGAATAGGTGACGTTTCGGGTCGAGTCCCTTCTTCAGAATCCTTTCCTTCTTTCTTTCTATCATTTTATTTCGTACATGTTAAAAGACATCAATTAAAAAAACAAAATAAACAACAAAAAAACCCAGAAGAAATACAAAGAATTTCATCCATTACTTAACGTCTTTACATGTGCGAAAAGGAGTAGGAAGAAGTATGAACTTATTTAATCCTGCCCCCATTCCCTAATCAATATTTATCAAGTATTATCTATAATAACTAATACCTAAAATGCATATATAACTACATATATACTGACTCACCCCTACAATCATATGAATATACCTATTTACACAATAATGTTTATATTAACTTCATCTGACATATATACATTATACATTAGGCCAATCTGACTCCTTCAGTGTCCTTTTTCTTCAGAGTCTTTACCCAAAACGTAATATATTGATTTTCTCCGGGGATGTTGCCTGACTTATTTTTAAGGCAGAGATAGATAGATTCTTGATTAGTACGGGTGTCTGGGGTTATGGGGTGAAGGGAGGAGAATGAAGTTAGGAGGGAGAGATAGATCAGCGGTGATTGAATGGCGGAGTGGACTTGATGAGCCGAATGGCCTAATTCTGCACCTATCACTTTTGAACTTATGACCCACTGAGTTACTCCAGCATTATGTGTCTATCTTCACTTGAAACTTGGGATCAAGCTGTCTTTCCCCTAATTCATACCATTTTCATAATTCATACCACTTCATACCATTTTCACTCAGTCTATGAAAATGCACCAACTCATTGACTGGCTTTGATTAGAAACATAGAAACATAGAAACATAGAAGATAGGTGCAGGAGTAGGCCATTCGGCGCTTCGAGCCTGCACCGCCATTCAATATGATCATGGCTGATCATCCAACTCAGTATCTCGTACCTGCCTTCTCTCCATACCCCCTGATCCCTTTAGCCACAAGGGCCACATCTAACTCCCTCTTAAATATAGCCAATGAACTGGCCTCAACTACCTTCTGTGGCAGAGAATTCCACAGATTCACCACTCTCTGTGTGAAAAAAAACTTTCTCATCTTGGTCCTAAAAGACTTCCCCCTTATCCTTAAACTGTGACCCCTTGTTCTGGACTTCCCCAACATCGGGAACAATCTTCCTGCATCTAGCTTGTCCAACCCCTTAAGAATTTTGTAAGTTTCTATAAGATCCCCCCCCAATCTTCTAAATTCCAGCGAGTACAAGTCTTCTAAATTCCAGCGAGTACAAGGAGTAACTCAATAATATTACCCACTAATTAAAACGTTGCCCTTGAAGGTGCACTCAGAGACTTGTTTCTCTCTGCTACAAGTCGGTTTGAGCTCTTGGCCTTTCACTTCCCAATTCCAGTGGAGAGAACTACAAGATTTGAGATTGGGGTGGCACGGTAGAGTTGCTGCCTTACGGTGCTGGAGACCCGGGTTCGATCCTCACCACGTGCGCTGCCTGTACGTAGTTTGTACGTTCTCCCCGGGACCTGTGCGGGTTTTCTCCGGGTGCTCCGGACAAGTGTAGACGGGAGGTTGGTTTGTGTGATGGTCTGGGCGGCCTCCACAATTCTCTGGCGATTACTTGCAGTCTTGCATGGAGCTGTTCCCAAACCATGATGTGATGCATCCCGATAAAATGATTTCCAAATTAAAGTTACAATAAACTATAACCCAATAAATCATGAGTCATACTAGGTACCCTGGCCACAATAGTGCAAGTTGATGTAGTCGTGCAGTCTTATCCAAAGTCCATAAGAGTGGTTTGTTGCTGAGTCAGTGTTGAGGATTGGGTGGTACATGGTGGCTCAAGAGCCCAATGGTCGATGTGAAAATGATCTCAAGGTGATGTGAAATTGAACTTGAATCTGGATCTAACTGTTCTCATACTCCTGTACCTTCTTACTAATGATAACAGCGAGATTATTATCTGAATGGTGACCGATTAGGAAAAGAGGAGATGCAACGAGACCTGGGTGTTGTGGTACACCAGTCATTGAAAGTAGGCATGCAGGTGCAGCAGGCAGTGAAGAAAGCGAATGGTATGTTGGCATTCATAACGAGGGGATTTGAGTATAGGAGCAGGGAGGTTCTGCTGCAGTTGTACAGGGCATTGGTGAGACCACACCTTGAGTATTGCGTACAGTTTTGCTCTCCTAATCTGAGGAAAGACATTCTTGCCATAGAGGGAGTACAGAGAAGGTTCACCAGATTGATTCCTGGGATGGCAGGACTTTCATATGAAGAAAGACTGGGTAGACTCGGCTTGTACTCGCTGGAATTTAGAAGATTGAGGGGGGATCTTATAGAAACTTACAAAATTCTTAAGGGGTTGGACAGGCTAGATGCAGGAAGTTTGTTCCTGATGTTAGGGAAGTCCAGAACAAGGGGACACAGTTTAAGGATAAGGGGGAAGTCTTTTAGGACCGAGATGAGAAAGTTTTTTTTCACACAGAGAGTGGTGAATCTGTGGAATTCTCTGCCACAGAGGGTAGTTGAGGCCAGTTCATTGGCTATATTTAAGAGGGAGTTAGATGTGGCCCTTGTGACTAAAGGGATCAGGGGGTATGGAGAGAAGGCAGGTACAGGATACTGAGTTGGATGATCAGCCATGATCATATTGAATGGCGGTGCAGGGCCGAAGGGCCTAATGGCCTACTCCTGCACCTATTTTCTATGTTTCTATGTTTCTAGAACGTGGATAAGGCGGTGTGGGTTTTTGATATTTGTCGCCATCTTGAGGCAGCACCTCCTGCAGATCATTTCAATGGTGGGAAGGTTAATGGACTAGGCAATGTCCACCACTTTCTGCAGCCTCCTTTGTTCTTGGGCATTAAAGGTATTCAACCAGGCCTTCAGATAACCACCTCACACTTGCAGCGAAATGTGGACACAGCCCAGACCTTCACCCAAACCAACCTCCCCTCCATTGACTCCATTTATACCTCACACTGCCTCGGCATGGCCAGCGACATAGTCAAGGACCAGTTGCAACCTGGCCACTCCCTCTTCTCCCCTCTCCCATGAGGCAACATGTATCGAAGTGTGAAATGCACACCTCCAGATTCAGGAACAGTTTCTTCCCAGCTGTTATCAGGCAACTGAATCATCCTACCACAACCAGAGAGCAGCCCTGAACTACCAGCCACCTCATTGGTGTCTCTCGGACTATCCTTGATCAGACTTTACTGGCTTTACATTGCGCTGAATGTTATTCCCTTATCATGTATCTATACACTGTAAATGGATCAATGGTAATCATGTGCTATTTTTCCGCTGACTGGTTACCATGCAACAAAAGCGTTTCACAGTATGTCAGTACACGTGACAATAGAAACATAGAAACATAGTGACATAGAAAATAGGTACACGAGTAGGCCATTCAGCCCTTCGAGCCAGCACCGCCATTCATATGATCATGGCTGATCATCCAAAATCAGTACCCCATTCCTGCTTTTTCCCCATATCCCTTGATTCCATTAGCCCTAAGAGCTAAATCTAACTCTCTCTTAAAAACATCCAGTGAATCGGCCTCCACTGCCTTCTGTGGCAGAGAATTCCACAGATTCACAACCCTCTGGGTGAAAAAGTTTTTCCTCTTCTCAGTCCTAAATGGCCTACCCCTTATTCTTAAGCTGTGACCCTTGGTTCTGGACTCCCCCAACATCGGGAACATGTTTCCTGCACCTAGCCTGTCCAATCCCTTAAGAATTTTATATATTTCTGTAAGATTAGCTGAAGAAGGGTCCCAACCCGAAACGTCACCTATCCATGTCCTCCACGGCTGCTGCTTGACATGCCAAGTTACGCCAGCATAGAACAATAGATAATAGGTGCAGCAGTAGGCCATTCTGTCCTTCGAGCTGGCACCACCAATCAATATGATCATGGCAGATCATCCAAAACCAGTACCCCATTCCCGCCTTTCCACCATATCCCTTGATTCCGTTAGCTCGAAGAGCTAAATCTAGCTCTCTCTTGAAACGTTTTGGGTCATTTTGTGTCTTGCCATGAGGAAATTTAATGAGCTTGGATGGAGGCACCTTGGCTGGCATGGGTGAGTCGGGCCGAAGGGCCTGTTTCCGTGCTGCATGACACTGTGACTCTGACTGTAATTATTTTTTTTTTTAATATATCAAAAAATAGTTTATTCAAGTAGTAAATATTTACAAACCATCTTCTTTTCAAAACCCCACCCGACATTTCCGGAGGTTACACATTCAATGCATATATTCATATTCAAATTTACACAGCATCCCTTATTTGGAGGGGCGTCTCCACCACACCCTGCCCCCCCCCCCCCCCCCATGTCCAGCAGCGGAAGGACCTTTTAGAAGGATGAGAGGAGATCTTATCGAAACGTATAAGAATATTAAGGGGTTGGACACGTTAGAGGCAGGAAACATGTTCCCAATGTTGGGGGAGTCCAGAACAAGGGGGCCACAGTTTAAGAATAAGGGGTAGGCCATTTAGAACTGAGATGAGGTAAAACTTTTTCAGTCAGAGAGTTGTGAATCTGTGGAATTCTCTGCCTCAGAAGGCAGTGAAGGCCAATTCTCTGAATGCATTCAACAGAGAGCTGGATAGAGCTCTTAAGGATAGCGGAGTCAGGGGGTATGGGGAGAAGGCAGGAACGGGGTACTGATTGAGAATGATCAGCCATGATCACATTGAATGGCGGTGCTGGCTTGAAGGGTCGAATGGCCTCCTCCTGCACCTATTGTCTATTGTCTATTGACTCTAGACTGTGGTCCTCCCCCACAGAGCCTTGCCGTTGGCTGCACCAAGCTTCAGTGCGTCCCTCAGCACATACTCCTGCAGTCTATCTTCAGCCTGTCTCCTGACAGATTGCATCCCGTTCGCTTGCCGTTAAACCATTCCATTTGTTACTCACTGTTTTCACTGCAATTCTTTGCTTTTATCATTAGACCTAATTAGCCAATCAAGCCATTAGCCTTGCCAGGATGATCAAGATCAAGCAATGATCTGATGTTATCTTTGCCTCTAATTAGAGACATCGGTGCTCTCTGGTGCAGGGGAGTTGATGCAAGACACATGGGTTGTGGGCACTGGAAATGATTACAAGGCATTGGGCAAATGAACAAACGTTAAAAGCAATTTTATCTTTGTCTATCTACACTGTAAGAAACGGATATATTTCCAGTACGGACACAGATGCTACAAACTTCACAATTATTGGGGAAGTAGATTATTAGCTGCCGATATCTACGGGGAATTTTGGACATAGAGTCATAGGGTCATGCAGCAGAGAAACAGGCCTTCTGGCCCAACTTGCCCATGCCGAGAGGGCAAGTCTACACTAGTCCCACTTGCCCATGTTTGCCCCATATCCCTCTGAACCTCCAGTCATTCCTTATAGAATCATAGAGTCAAACAGCACGGAAACTGGCCCCTTGGCCCAGCTAGCCCATGCCGACCAAGAAAGTCTCGTCTACACTAGTCCCACATGCCCACATTTGGCCCATATCCCTCTGAATATTTCCTATTGAATAGAATTGAATTGAATAAGTTTACTGGCCAAGTATGTACACATACAAGGAATGTGCCTTGGTGCTCCGCTCGCAAGTAACAACACGAACAGACAGTAAACAATTAAGAATAAAGCATAAAACATGAAAACATTAAGAATAAGACATTATAGTTTAAACATGTGAGTGAAATAAACCAGAGCCAAAAGAGACTACAGACTTTTGGTTATTGAGTAGAGCTACTACTCCCGGAAAAAAAGCTGTTTTTATGTCTGGCTGTGGCGGCTTTGACAGTCCGGAATCGCCTTCCAGAGGAAAGTGTTTCAACGAGTTTGTGGCCAGGGTGAGAGGGGTCAGAGATGATCTTGCCCGCTCGCTTCCTGGCCCTTGCAGTGTACAGCTCGTCGATGGGGGGGAAGGTTGCAGCCAACAACCTTCTCAGCTGATCGAACGATTCGTTGCAGCCTCCGGATGTCGTGCTTAGTGGCTGAGCCAAACCAGACCATGATGGAGAAGCAGCGATGGCAGTATAGAATTGGACCATCATTGCCTGTGGCAGATTGTGTTTCCTCAGCTGCCGAAGGAAGTACATCCTCTGTTGGGCCTTTTTGACCCTGGAGTCGATGGTGGCCCTCCCATTTAAGGTCCTTGGAGATGATGGTTCCTGCACCTGAACATAACCTGCACCTGTCCTAATGTCTTTTAATGTTGTGGTAGTACCTGCCTCAGCTAACTCCTCTGCAGCTCGTTCCATACACCCGCCACCCACTCCCGATCAGCCGCTGCGGCAGAAGCCACCGGGCGGGCCGCAGAGTAGCCGGGGCCGGAGCCCCCCCACCCCCCCCCCCCCCAGGGCGCAGCCCACGGCTGACGGAGCCTGGGGCAGCAGAGCACGCTGTCGAGGTCGGGGCCCGCGGCTGGGGCCTGCACCACAGAGGCGTCCAAAGATACCCGGCAGCGACAGCGGAGAGGTCGGCGCGGCGTTCAACGATGGCGCCGACTGACGGGCAAGGACGGACACGTTTAATTTAGAACGTCACAGTGGCGCAGCGGTAGAGTTGCTGCCTTACAGCGAATGAAGCGCCGGAGACTAAGGTTCGATCCTGACTACGGGCGCCGTCTGTACGGAGTTTGTACGTTCTCCCCGTGACCTGCGTGGGTTTTCCCCGAGATCTTCGGTTTCCTCCCACACTCCAAAGACGTACAGGTATGTAGGTTAATTGACTGGGTAAATGTTAAAAAATAAAATAAAAATTGTCCCTAGTGTGTGCAGGATAGTGTCAATGTGTGGGGATCGCTGGGCGGCGCGGACCCGTTGGGCCGAAGGGCCTGTTTCCGCGCTGTATCTCTAAATCTAAATCTAAAAATCGTTGCTGCCGAGGGAAGGAACGAAGGAGGGCCTGGCATGGGGGGGGGGGGAGTGGGAGGGGTGGGAGGGGTGGGGGAGGAGAACAAAGGGGGACCTGGTGCGAACACTTTGTAACTTTGTCAGCTCCCTTTATGTGGTGACTATTTGCATACCTTGAGGATGCAAGCAAAGAATTTCACTGTGGCTTGTCACTCACTATGTGAAAAAGTTGCCCCATCAGGTTCCTATTATTTTTTGGGGAAAAAAGAAAAGGAAGCTCCATTTCTCCACATCCACGAGAGGTCGGTGCTGGCTCGAAGGGCCGAAAGGCCTCCTCCTGCACCGATTGTCTATTGTCTATTGTCCCACAATAATTACAATCTGCATTATTTGTCCTGATGGTTTCCTGTTGGATCCGTTAGCCAAGCCTCAGTTGCCTCTGGACTCGACCGTTCTGACATGCTTCCATTTTCCGCCTTCTTCTCGAGGTCATCTCAAACGCTGCTGCTCAGCAAGTTCTGACCGCCCTCCATTTGGAGTATGGCATGCAGTTCCGTTCGCTCCTTTGCCGAAAGATGTGGAGGCTTTATCGAGGGATTAAATCTGAGTCTGAGGAATGATCCCGACCCCAACAATCCCAAAGTTGTGTTCTCCAAAGTTAGACACAAAATGCTGGAGTAACTCAGCGGGGTCAGGCGGCATCTCGGGAGAGAAGGAATGAGTGACGTTTCGAGTCGAGACCCTTCTTCAGACTGATGTCAGGGGAGGGGGCGGGACAGAGATAGGATGTAGTCGGAGACAGGGAGACTAGTGGGAGAACTGGGGAAGGGGGAGGGGATGGAGAGAGAGGGAAAGCAACGGCTATCTGAAGTTAGAGAAATCAACGTTCATACCGCTGGGGTGTAAGCTACTCAAGCGAAATATGAGGTGCTGTTCCTCCAATTTGCGCTGGGCCTCACTTTGACAATGGAGGAGGCCCAGGACAGAAAGGTCAGATTGGGAATGGGAGGGGGAGTTGAAGTGCTGAGCCACCGGGCGACCAAGTAGGTTAAGGCGGACTGATCGAAGGTGTACGTTTCTCCAAAGTTGTTGTCTGACCCGTTGGGTCACTCCAGTACTCCATGTCTATGACTGAAACTAACTTGTTTTCCCTCTCTTCCAGTTCTGAAGAAGGTTATTTGATGGGAAGATTTACCTCTCGTCCTCTCACCACAGATGCTGCCTAACCAGGTGAGTGATTTGGGGTTTGGGATCGGGATACAACCGACTGATTGTGGGGGTAGGGTGGGGGGAAGCAAGCTGGTGGCGGGAGGAGCAGGACGAAGCCTGGCAGGTAATAGTTCGTTAATCCCACTTTTCCCTTAACCTCATTGAGGAGGCGCTGTGAACTGTTTTGTATGTGCTGTTATGTTTGCGTGCTACTGTATGTTTCATTTTTTCCTTAGTACCTAATCAGATGTACAGCACTTTGGTCAACGTGGGTTGTTTTTAAATGTGCTATACAAATAAAATTGACTTGACTTGACTTGACTTGACTCATCTTCCCCTCCCCTTCCACAATCCTTCCTCTGGCTTCACCAGTTTGCAACTCCTCAATCCTTTAGTCTCACACCTTTGGGGCGGCACAATGGTAGAGTTGATGCCCTACAGCTCCAGAGACCCGGGTCCGATCCTGGGTGCAGGGTGTTTGCAGTTTGTACATTCTCCCTTTGACCGCGTGGGTTTTCTCTGGGTGCTCCGGTTTCCTCCCACACTCCAAAGGCCTGCAGGCTTTGTGGGTTAAAATGTCCCTATTGTGCAGGATATGCAATATCAACCTGCTTCAACCTATTACCTGCCAGCCAGGGACATGATGGTCGGCATGGGCAAGTTGGGCCGAAGGGCCTGTTTCCATTGTGTATGACTCTATGATCCTAGTGCAGGTAGTTCAGTTTCTGCCTTTTTAGCCAGCACGTGGCAGCGTTGGGGACGAGCTTTAAAGCAACAACAGACCATTCCTCAGTTGCGTTAATAGAGAACTCTGTTGCTTTGTCACTGAAAGTGCTCTGGGGATCCCTTTACACCTCGGTTGGAATATTGCTTCGAGGATTTTCGTGGCCCGTAGGGCTTTTGCCCGTGCCACTCACAAAGGCTGGCACCAGCGCCAACTGCCAACTGCAGATATTAAAAGCCTGGTCCAGCTGGCAGCTGCCAAGAGATAGAAGTGAAACGAGGACCGACAGTCTCAAGGCAGCTCGGAGTCAGGCAGCGGGCCATCGAACTATTCATGCCGGGAACAAAAGCAATGCCGTTTTTTGAGAAAAGGATTGAAAAGAATGGTCTTGGCATATTGGCACCTTCTCACAATATCCTCGTCACCAGCTCAACACCACCAACACCCCTCACTTTGACTGGTAGCAGTGACTGACTGCTAAAGGGGCCGCAGCACTGTGATGGCCTTCCCTGTTAACCTCATCTAGACCCGCCTGCCTGCGTTTGGCCCATATCCCTCTAAACCTCTCCTGTCCATGTACTGTGTAGGAACGAACTGCAGATGCTGGCTTAAACCGTAGATAGACACAAAAAGCTGGAGTAACTCAGGCAGCACTTCTCAAGAGAAGGAATGGGTGGCCTTTCGGGTCTGAACAAGGGTCTCGACCCGAAACGTCACCCATTCCTTCTCTCCAGAGATGCTGCCTGTCCCGCTGAGTTACTCCAGCTTTTTGTGTCTATCTTCTCACCATGTGGCTGCCTTAATGTTTCTCAGACGTTGCGATAGTACCTGCCTCAACGACCTCCTCCGACAGCTCGTTCCGTACTGCAGCACAGTACTCCCTTAGTTGGTTCTCTTGGAAATCTCACCACTAAGGTTGGACATTCCACCTGCTTTAAGAGGGCATCAATGATACCAGGGTCCAAGAAGAGTAAGGTGACCTGCCTCAATGACTATCGACCGGTGGCACTAACGTCCGAGGTGATCATATCATATCATATATATACAGCCGGAAACAGGCCTTTTCGGCCCTCCAAGTCCGTGCCGCCCAGCGATCCCCGTACATTAACACTATCCTACACCCACTAGGGACAATTTTTACATTTACCCAGCCAATTAACCTACATACCTGTACGTCTTTGGAGTGTGGGAGGAAACCGAAGATCTCGGAGAAAACCCACGCAGGTCACGGGGAGAACGTACAAACTCCTTACAGTGCAGCACCCGTAGTCAGGATCGAACCTGAGTCTCCGGCGCTGCATTCGCTGTAAAGCAGCAACTCTACCGCTGCGCTACCGTGCCGCCCTGAGAGGAGGTAGACTTTGAGAGGAGGTAGACACAAATAGCTGGAGTAACTCAGCGGGACAGGCAACATCTCTGGAGAGAAGGAATGGGTGACGTTTTGGGTCGAGGCCCTTCTTCAGGTTGGTTATAGTGCGTATCAACTCCTATCTCAGCAAGAACCTGGATCCTCTTCAATTTCCCTACCACCACAAAAGATCAAAGGAGGATGCGATCTTGCTGATTCCCCACCCTGCACAGCCTGGACCACTTGGACAATAGAAACACATACATCGGTCTGTTTAGTTCAGTTTAGTTTAGAGATACAGCGCGGAAACAGGCCCTTCGGCCCACCGAATCCACGCCGACCAGCAAACACCCCATAAACTAGCACTATCCTACGAACTAGATTTTTTTTAGATTTAGATTTAGAGATACAGCGTGGAAACAGGCCCTTCGGCCCACCGGGTCCACGCCGCCCAGCGATCCCCGCACATTAACACTATCCTACACACATTAGGGACAATTTTTACATTTACCCAGTCAATTAACCTACATACCTATACGTCTTTGGAGTGTGGGAGGAAACCGAAGATCTCGGAGAAAACCCACGCAGGTCACTGGGAGAACGTACAAACTCCGTACAGACGGCGCCTGTAGTCAGGATCGAACCTGAGTCTCCGGCGCTGCATTTGCTGTAAGGCAGCAACTCTACCACTGCGCCACCGTGCCGCCCTGTACCACTGCGCCACTAGGGACTTTGGGGTAGAAACATGAAAACATAGAAAATAGGTGCAGGTGGGACTACTGTAGCTGGGACATGTTGGCTGGCATGGGCAAGTTGGGCCGAAGGTCCTGTTTCCACACTGTATCACTATGACTCTGACTCTATGGGTGGAAGTATCTGCACAAGTTAGCCAGGGTGGTGCAGTGGTAGAGTTGTTGCCTTACAGTGCCAGGGACTCGGAGAAGGAATGGATGACTTTTTGGGTCGAGACCCTTCTTCGGACTGGCTTTGATCTGTATTTTTGCATATCTTGCATTAGTTTACTCTATGTACCTTTTCATATATCTCGGATTCCTCTCCCCTGACTCTCAGTCTGAAGAAGGGTCCCGACCCGAAACGGCACCCATTCCTTCTCTCCTGAAATGCTGCCTGACCCGCTGAGTTACTGCAGCATTTTGTGTCTTCCTTCGATGTGAACCGGCATCTGTAGTTATTTTCCTACACATCTTGCCGCTCCATTACGATTTCTCCTCAAGGTATGTCCACTTTGAAGAAGTTCTCCTCCTCTCTTCGACGAGAGTTTAGCAACATGCTCTCCCGATCAGTCTGAAGAAGGGTCTCGACCCGAAACATCACCCATTCCTTCTCTCCTGAGATGCTGCCTGACCCGCTGAGTTACTCCAGCATTTTGTATCCCATCTGAGGTTAGTTTAGAGATACAGCGTGGAAACAGGCCTTTCCGCCCACCAAGTCCGCACCCACCGGTGACCTTCGAACATTAACACTACCCTATACACACTAGGGGCAATTTACACCAAGGCAATAAACCTACAAACTTGTATGTGTGGGAGGAAACTGAAGATCTCGGAGAAAGCACACGAAGGTCAGAGGGCGAATGTACAAACTCCATGCAGACGGCACCCGTGGTCGGGATCAAACCGGGGTCTCTGGCGCTGTAAGCGCTGTAAGGCAGCAACTCTACCGCTGCGCCAAAGCTAGTCCTTTATGCCTGCGATCGGCCTATATCCCTCTAAACCTTCCCTCGCTGCGATCACATCGAACACAGGGCTGGCATGGCGGGCCAAGCGGCCCCCTCCTTCCCCGATTAACTTCTGTTCCTGATTTAAGAAAACTCCCGCACTTAATAACATTTGCTTTGAAACTAATCTCGTTCAACGTTTTCTAAAAATACCCGACTATTGTTACTTTTATGAATGTAGATGTTAATTAAATCCATTTGGGATCTTGCGTTTTAGTTCAAATATCAGAACAAGATGCATTTTGATATAGTCTGAAATATATTGACTAAATGCATTTTTAATGAAAAATGTTTTTAACACATTTGCTGCCCTATCAAGCTACCAGGGCCAATGCAATTTGGAAATGTTTTGTGAAGGTGCATGTTTAATTCAATATTCAAATAAGAACACAATCAAAGATCTAAAGATATTCATTACACATAAAATATAGGCTAAGCCTGGATAATAAATATTTATACACAAGCTGCATGAGGCTGGCAGCTTCACAATGTCAAGAGATTTGTAACCAGTGAATTTTGAAGTAGCTCGTTGATGCCGTGGTTCGAGACGCAAACAAAGAGCTCAGACCCTAGAGACCAAGACAATTCATTGCCAATATTACACTGATGATTGTTGGTCTGCCACTGAAC
Source organism: Rhinoraja longicauda (assembly GCF_053455715.1). Classification (NCBI taxonomy): domain Eukaryota; kingdom Metazoa; phylum Chordata; class Chondrichthyes; order Rajiformes; family Arhynchobatidae; genus Rhinoraja; species Rhinoraja longicauda. The sequence continues at coordinate 9,173,375 of NC_135959.1, read as the reverse complement.
TCCCTAAGGGCGCAAACGATCCCACATTGCTGGAAATTCAATGAAACTGAACCCTGCGCTATCTACCTCTTTGGTGACCCTCGGACTATCCCTGATGGGACTTTGCTGTCTTTACCTTGCACTAAAGTACGTTATTCCCCTTATCCCTCTGGGTATCCCAGCTATCCAGTGATGCAGCCTGCCCCGCTGAGTTACTCCAGCATGTTGTGTCTATCTTCGAGGTAAACCAGCGTCTGCAGTTCCTTCCTGCACATTCACTTGTTGTGTATCAAGATACTGTAAATGGCTCGATTGTAATCATGTATTGTCACTGAAAGGAAGCATGCAGGTACAGCAGGCAGTGAAGAAAGCCAATGGAATGTTGGCCTTCATAACAAGAGGAGTTGAGTATAGGAGCAAAGAGGTCCTTCTACAGTTGTACCGGGCCCTGGTGAGACCGCACCTGGAGTACTGTGTGCAGTTTTGGTCTCCAAATTTGAGGAAGGATATTCTTGCTATTGAGGGCGTGCAGCGTAGGTTCACTAGGTTAATTCCCGGAATGGCGGGACTGTCGTATGTTGAAAGGCTGGAGCAATTAGGCTTGTATACACTGGAATTTAGAAGGATGAGGGGGGATCTTATTGAAACATGTAAGATAATTAGGGGATTGGACACATTAGAGGCAGGAAACATGTTCCCAATGTTGGGGGAGTCCAGAACAAGGGGCCACAGTTTAAGAATAAGGGGTAGGCCATTTAGAACGGAGATGAGGAAGAACTTTTTCAGTCAGACAGTGGTGAAGGTGTGGAATTCTCTGCCTCAGAAGGCAGTGGAGGCCAGTTCGTTGGATGCTTTCAAGAGAGAGCTGGATAGAGCTCTTAAGGATAGCGGAGTGAGGGGGTATGAGGAGAAGGCAGGAACGGGGTACTGATTGAGAGTGATCAGCCATGATCGCATTGAATGGCGGTGCTGGCTCGAAGGGCTGAATGGCCTACTCCTGCACCTATTGTCTATTGTCTATTGTCTATTGTCTTCCTGCTGGCTGGATAGCGTGCATCAAAAGCTTCTCACTGTACCTCGCTCGGTACACGTGACAAAAAACTAAACTGAACTGAACAGAACTGTTTTCTTTTCCTAAGGCCAGGTATCACTCCTATTTTTCTGATGCCTCACCACACATAAAGGCCTTGGGTGCTGTCTGATTTACTTCCCCCTCATTGTGGACGTTGGACTTTGTGTCTGGAACTGTTGTGCCACAGTGCTCAGAAGGCAGTGGAGGCCGATTCACTGGATGCATTCAAATGAAAGTTAGATAGAGCTCTTAGGGCGAGCGGAATCAAGGGGTATGGGGAGAAGGCAGGAACGGGGTACTGATTGTGGATGATCAGCCATGATCACATTGAATGGCAGCGCTGGCTCGAAGGGCCAAATGGCCTACTCCTGCACCAATTGTCCATGTATCGATGCATCTATGTATCTATGTATGATCAGAACTATATTCTGCACTCTTTACCTTCCCCTTTGCTCTACCTATTGCACTTTAGTTCAGCTGGATTGTTTCAATATATTGGATTATCTGATTAATTTTTTATTTTTCGTTTCTGAGATACAGCAGGGGAACAGGTCTTTCCATCCATGCTGACCGTCCATTCACACTGCTTCTATGTTATCCCACTTTCTCATCCATCTATTTTACAGAGACCACTTAAACCACAAACACTAGTTCTATGCAACCCCACTTTCGCATCCACTCCCGACACACTAAGGGCGATATACAGAGGCCAATTAACCTACACGTCTTTGGGATGTGGGAGAAAACCGGAGCACCTGGGGGAAACCCACGCGGTCACATGGAGAACGTGCAAACTCCGCACAGACAGCACCCGAGGTCAGGATCGATCCCAGGCTTCTGACGTTGTGAGGCAGCAGCTTGGGTCTGTCATCCGACAAACCCGCACGCCTTTGGAGTGTGAGGGGAAACCAGGGAACCCAGAGGAAACCCACACGGTCACCTCCCACACGGTCACAACAAGAATGTGCAAACTCCACACAGGCAGCACCCGAGGTCAGGATTGAGACAGAGAAATAGACAGAGAAAAGAAGACAGAAACAAGAATTAAAAAAGAGAGATAAGAGTAAATGAAAGAAAAAAAGGAGAAAGGAAAAGTGTGTGGCACGGTGGCGCAGCAGTAGAGTTGCTGCCTTACAGCGCCAGAGACCCCGGTTCGATCCTGACTACAGGTGCTGTCTGTACGGAGTTTGTACGTTTCTCCCCGTGACCCGCCTGGGTTTTCTCCGAGATCTTCGGTTTCCTCCCACACTCCAAAGAGGTGCAGGTTTGTAGGTAAATTGGCTCGGTATAAATGAAAAAATGTCCCTCGTGTGTGTGGGGACAGCGTTAATGTGCGGGGATCGCTGGTCGGCGCGGACTCGGTGGGCCGCAGGGCCTGTTTCCAAGCTGTATATCTCCAAACTAAACTAAAACGAAACTAAAAGAGAAGGAGAGAAAAGGAAAAAGAAAAGAAGACAGAAAATATGAGAGAGAAAAGATCAAGGAAAAAAGAAGAGAGGAAAAAAGATAAAGTGAGAAAAAAAGAGTTTCAGTGAATACAGAAAAGGGAACAAGAGAGAGAGATAAAAAGACAGAGAGAGAGAGAGAGAGAGAGAGAGAGAGGGAAAGCTGTAAATCAAACACCAATGAAGGGATGGGAAATGCTGTTTACCCTTTTAACTGAAGGGCAATGTGCCTGATTGGATGAGTATTGATTGAAGGCCATGGTTATTAAAGGAGTGATGTGCTTTAAATACATGAAAGAGCAATTGCTTCAGCTTAAATAGAGTCCTGTCGAGATTACAACTGTATATAAATTAGAGCTGCTAGCCGCCACGCTTTGCATAAAATGTACGACTGCAGGAACCGCCAAAGTAATTGCCCGACCTGCCATTTTGAATCGATCCACCAGCGGCCGAGAGTGACAGGCAAAGGTCGCAAATTGGTCTGCCTTGTGTTCCAATCTCTCACTCCCTTCATCACTCACTGCAAATCGCACACAACGACATCTGACTCCCAGTTAAAAAATTTGGAATAATGACGCCCTCGAAACATTGTTGGCGTGCTGGTTACCACGGTGGGTCACGTCCACGGTGGGATAGCAGGGTGCCAATCGGCGTCTCGCTCAGTCACTTTGGGGGTGAATTTTAAGTTTGCAAAGCAACTTGCATCTCAAATCAGGGTGTGGCTCGGTCATGCAGGAACCAAGCAGGTTATACATAGTTAAGTGCGTAGAAAGGAACTGCAGGCGATGGTTAGTCTACCCCGAAGTGGTGGTCTGCAGAAGGGTCTTGACCCGGAACGTCACCCATTCCTCCGACCCAGAGAAGCTGCAGGTCCAGGTGAGTTACTCCAGCATTTTGTGTCAATCTTCAGGTTATAGTTCATTCCCATTCTGGGAACTACACACATATGGGTGGCACGGTGGCGCAGCGGTAGAATTGCTGCCTTACAACACCAGAGACCCGGGTTCGATCCTGACTACGGGGTTTGTACGTTCTCCCCGTGATCTGCGTGGGTTTTCTCTGGGATCTCCGGTTTCCTCCCACACTCTAAAGACGTACAGGTTTTTGGGCTAATTGGCTTTTGTAAATTGTAAATCGTCCCTGGCGTGTAAGTGTGCGAGTGTGCGGGGGGATCACTGGTCGGCGCAGACCCGATGGGCCGAATGGTCTGTTTCCCTGCTGTATCTCTAAAGTCTAAAGTCTGGTCTTCCTGTGACTGTGTGGGTTTTCTCCAAACATACCGGGTTTGTGGTTATTTGGCTTCTATAAATTGCCCCTAATGTGTGAGATAGAGCTAATGTATGGGTGATATAAGAAAATAACTGCAGATGCTGGTACAAATCGATTTATTCACAAAATGCTGGAGTAACTCAGCAGGTCAGGCAGCATCTCGGGAGAGAAGGAATGGGTGACGTTTCGGTCGAGACCCTTCTTCAGACTGATGTCAGGGGGGCGGGACAAAGGAAGGATATAGGTGGAGACAGGAAGATAGAGGGAGATCTGGGAAGGGGGAGGGGAAGGGAGGGACAGAGGGACTATCTAAAGTTGGAGAAGTCGACGTTCATACCACCGGGCCGCAAACTGCCCAGGCGAAATATGAGGTGCTGTTCCTCCAATTTCCGGTGGGCCTCACTATGGCACTGGAGGAGGCCCATGACAGAAAGGTCAGACTGGGAATGGGAGGGGGAGTTGAAGTGCTCAGCCACCGGGAGATCAGTTTTGTTAATGCGGACCGAGCGCAGGTGTTCAGCGAAGCGATCGCCGAGCCTGCGCTTGGTTTCGCCGATGTAAATTAGTAGACATCTAGAGCAGCGGATGCAATAGATGAGGTTGGAGGAGGTGCAGGTGAACCTTTGTCTCACCTGGAAAGACTGTATGGGTCCTTGGATGGAGTTGAGGGGGGAGGTAAAGGGACAGGTGTTGCATCTCGTGCGGTTTCAGGGGAAAGTGCCCGGGGTTGTATGGGTGATCTCTGGTCAGCGTGGACTTGGTGGGCCGAAGGATTTGTTTCCACGCTGTATCTCGAAAACTAAAGAAAAATTTGGCTGTTGCATTTTCTACATTGAAAAGTGGCCTCTCTTCAAAAAGCCAGTCATTGACCATGTGACCAATGCTGTATAAAAGCAATCTTTCATTAGACAATAGACAAAGGGTGCATGAGTAGGACATTCGGCCCTTCGAGCCAGCACCGCCATTCAATGTGATCATGGCTGATCATTCTCAATCAGTACCCCGTTCCTGCCTTCTCCCCATATGCCCTGACTCCCCAAAACTCTGTTTTGCATTCCTCTTAATTTTGTTTACACCAATTTGCTTTACCCAAAAACACACAAGCAAAGTTATCCCAAGTATCTCTTTACAGTGGGGCTGAGGAGTGATATTGTAGAAGACAAAAGAAGGGTAACATGTAGGGTGAATGCAGTATCTTGTGCCCAGAGTTGGGGAATCAAGAACCAGAGGGCATAGGTTTAAGGTGAGAGGGGAAAGATTTAATAGGAACCAGAGAGGAAACTTTTTCACGCAGAAACTGGTGGGCTTATGGAACCAGCTGCCAGAGGAGGTAGGTAAGGCAGGTACTATAACAACATTTGGACAGGTACATGTATAGGAACGATTTTGAGGGATATGGGTCAAATTTGACTGGTACGTGTGTCGGGGGTTATGGGGAGAAGGCAGGAGAATGGGGTTGAGAGGGGTTGAGAAAGGGAATGGGGTTGAGGGGAAAAGATAGATCAGCCATGATTGAATGGGTGAGTTGCCTCGACGGGCCGAATGGCCTAATTCTTCTCCTATCACTTATGAATTTATGAACGTGGGCAGGTGGGACTAGCGTAGATCGTGCATTTTGGGCAAGTTGGGCTGAAGAGCCTGTTTCTGTGCTTTATGACTCTATGACTCGAAAACAAAATATAAATGCCCCACTGTGTTATTTACATCGATAATAATATCGTAGGCAATAATTATTTTGGCTGATTTTAATTTGAAATCTAAGAATGCTAAGAATTTCAGGTTGAGTTTTTAAATTTGAGATAGTCCAAGAAGATGGATTCCCATTGGAGACCACCACAAGAGGCGGCGGCACAGTGGCGCAGCGGTAGAGTTGCTGCCTTATAGCGCTTACAACGCCAGAGACCCGGGTTCGACCACGTCTATGGGTGCTTGTCTGTACGGAGTTTGTACGTTCTCCCCGTGACCTGCGTGGATGATCTCCGAGAACTTCGGTTTCCTCCCACACTCCCAAGGCATACTGTACAGGTTTGTAGGAATAACTTTTTTGGTATAAATGTTTTAAAAAACGGTACCCCGTGTGGGGATTGCGTTGATGTGTGGGGATCGCTGGTCGGCACGGACTCGGTGGGCCGAAGGGCCAGTTTCCGCGCGCTGTGTCTCTAAACGAAACGAAACTCAACTGAGAGGTTCATCCATAAAAGCATAGTTTCATTTTAAAGACATAGGAGCTTTCATAACTCTCAATGAAAGCAGTGACATTTGTCTTCTCTCAAGAGATTACCTCAGTGATATTATTAGCTTGTCTCTGTGGGCCCAGCAGCTTTTCGTAAACAAAAGAAAGAAGTCACTTAATAGGGGAGCATTCATGCACACTTATTGAGGAGTAACAGTGTCTGGAGGCGAAGATTGGGGGCAAGCCCGAAGCATATTTTTGGATAGCTTTACGTATTCACCAGGGAGCCTTGTGTTGTTTCTTGGAAGGGAAGGCTTAAATAGCTGTTGCGGATGCCTCAAGGATCTATCAGATAAAGTCTAGGTGGCTTTGCACTGTGAGATGCTGGGAGGATCTGGAGTCCGTCCTCCTCCCTTGTAGATTTATGGGCACTCTTCTGGTAACAAATAGGGAGATTTCCCTCCAAAACTGGGTCCACCACCGATTTTCCAGCTTCTGCTGGTCCAGCACCTCCTTTAATCCGGACAAAATTACGAGAGTTCGCTTGAAATCCACCACCCTCCCCCACTTCTCGAAAATGTGGCCCCCAAGCCGGGTGAGGCTGCCAATCTCGATCTCGACCCCGTCGGGACTTGCGCGGCCGATCGCCGGGTCGAATTTGACCCAGGTGACCTCCGTGCTGCATCTCCAAACTAAAGCAATTGGTCTCCTAATTTGAGGATGAACATCCTTGTAATTGAGGCAGTGCAGCGTAGGTTCACGAGATTGGTCCCTGGGATGGCAGGACTGTCATATGAGGAAAGATTGAAAAGACTAGGCTTGTATTCACTGGAGTTTAGAAGGATGAGAGGGGATCTTATAGAAACATTTAAAATTATAAAAGGACTGGACAAGCTAGATGCAGGAAAAATGTTCCCAATGTTGGGCGAGTCCAGAACCAGGGGCCACAGTCTTAGAATAAAGGGGAGGCCATTTAAAACTGAGGTGAGAAAAAACTTTTTCACCCAGAGAGTTGTGAATTTGTGGAATTCTCTGCCACAGAGGGCAGTGGAAGCGAAATCACTGGATGGATTTAAGATAGAGTTAGATAGAGCTCTAGGGGCTAGTGGAATCAAGGGATATGGGGAAAAGGCAGGCACGGGTTATTGATTGGGGACGATCAGCCATAATCACAATGAATGGCGGTGCTGACTCGAAGGGCCGAATGGCCTCCTCCTACACCTATTTTCTATGTTTCTATGTTTCTGACTGTGGGTGCTGTCTGTGCGGTTTGTAGGTTCTCCCTGTGACTGCGTGGGTTTTCTCCGGGTGCTTTGGTTTCCACTCACATTTCCAAAGACGTGCAGGTTGTTAGGGTTCATTGGCTTCTGTAAATTGCCCCCTAGTGTGTAGGATGTGAAACTGGTGTGACATAGAACCAGTGTACGGGGGATTGGTCAGTGAGGACTCGATGGGGCGAACAGCCTCTTTCCGTGCTGCATCTCCAAACTAAAGCAAAGAATCTGGAATTGCTCACGGACAAAATCTCTTCTCCCCTCTCCCGTCGGGCAAGAGGTACAGACAGAAATGCGTGAAAACGCATAGTTCCAGATTCAAGGACAGTTTCTTCACAGCTGTTATCGGGCAACCGAATAAAGAACCATTCTCTAAACTGGCTGGAGTTTAGAAGAATGAGGGGGGACCTCAATGAAACAGAATAGTGAAAGGCTTGGATAGAGTGGATGTGGAGAGGATGTTTCCACGAGTGGAAGAGTTTAGAACTAGAGGTCATAGCCTCAGAATTAAAGGACGTTCTTTTAGGAAGGAGATGAGGAGAAATTTCTTTAGTCAGAGGGTGGTGAATCTGTGGAATTCTTTGCCACAGAAGACTTTGGAGGCCAAGTCAGTGGATATATTTAAGGCAGAGTTAGATAGATTCTTAACTAGTACAGATGTCAGAGGTTGTGGGGAGAAGGCAGGAGAATGGGGTTAGGAAGGAGAGATAGATCAGCAATGATTGAATGGCGTAGACTTGATGGGCCAAATGGCCTAATTCTACTATCACTTATGATCTTATGACCTAATGATCCTCTAACCAACTAGAGAGTGGTTCTGACCTCCCATCTAACCCATTGGAGACCTTCAAACTATCTTCAGATCAGTCTGAAGAAGGGTCTCGACCCGAAACGTCGCCCATTCCTTCTCTCCCGAGATGCTGCCTGACCTGCTGAGTTACTCCAGCATTTTGTGAATAAATACCTTCGATTTGTACCAGCATCTGCAGTTATTTTCTTATTCAAACTATCTTTAATCAGACTTTACTGGACGTTATCTTGCACTAAACATTGTACCGTTTATCCCGTATCTGTACACTGTGGATAGTTTGATTGCAATCATGGGTAGTCTTTTCACTGACGGGATAGCACACAACAACAAAGAGCTTTCCACTCGACCTCAGTACAACGATAAACTAAACCAAACCAATCTGTGGGAGGCAATTGGAGGATCCGTTGGTGAGCACACAAATTTTGACAGGGCAGAAAGCGTGTAGTAAGAAGGGAAAGTATACTCCAGTATACTTTAGCTAGCCCGTGAAGATCTCAATTCGAGACTCTCGCACAGATGTTATGCTGCAATTTAAGGGATAATTTATAATCAGGCAATGTGACGTGATTAGCTAAGTTATTGTAAAAGCCTCGTACATTTCTAACCTGTCACACAGTTTTTTTTCTTCCCCTCATCTCCAATTGGGAATAATAACGTTGGCATGAATTAACAAATAAACATCTGTCATGTCGGTTTGTGGTGATAGAGAGACCAGAACATTACAGCTGTACTGATCAATGGGAATATGTTTAATCTCCCTGTGAATTCCTGCTTACAAAAGTGAGGGATACTCTCAATTTCCCACCCATTCAGCAAAAACAGTCCCCAGTCAAATAGTTTATAGATTTCTTTCAGGCGAAGCGAAAATGCTTTCATGCAGTGATTTTCACAAGCCCGTGTTGTCACAGTGTTTAATGACCAATAAAGTATTTTTCTTTGCTGTTTTCATGTAGAAAATTCAATAACCTATTTTACACTGTGATATCCCACAAATAACAATGGCGTACTGAGCAACTAATCTTTTATTTGTTGGTTGATGGATAAGAATTAATCAGAGTGCACGTGAAAACAGAGAACATGAAAACGGGACAAGGAGGATAATATCTCAAGCCAAGTCCAGCATTGATTTGTAATCCTGAGTACTGGAGTAACTCAGTGGGTCAAGTAGCATCTGTGGAGCAAAAGGACAGGGACGTTTCGGCAAGGGGACCCTTCTTGGAACTGTAGTTCAAGATTCAAGATTCAAACTTCAATTTATTGTCACGTGTACCAATTAAGGTACAGTGAAATTTGAGTCACCCTGCAGCCATACTAAGTAAAAAGCAACAAGACACACAGCCACATAAAATTAAAATTCAACGTAAACATCCACCACAGCAGAATCCACATTCCTCACTGTGATGGAAGGTAATAAAGTTCAATCATCTCCCTCTTTGAGTTTGAGTTTGAGGTTAGTTTGTTGTCACGAGTACCGAGGTACAGTGAAAAGCTTTTGGTTGCGCGCTAACCAGTCAGCGGAAAGACAATGCTGAAACATATAAGATAATTAAGGGATTGGACACATTAGAGGCAGGAAACATGTTCCCAATGTTGGGGGAGTCCAGAACAAGGGGCCACAGTTTAAGAATAAGGGGTAGGCCATTTAGAACGGAGATGAGGAAGAACTTTTTCAGTCAGAGAGTGGTGAAGATGTGGAATTCTCTGCCTCAGAAGGCAGTGGAGGCCAGTTCGTTGGATGCTTTCAAGAGAGAGCTGGATAGAGCTCTTAAGGATAGCGGAGTGAGGAGGTATGGGGAGAAGGCAGGAACGGGGTACTGATTGAGAGTGATCAGCCATGATCGCATTGAATGGCGGTGCTGGCTCGAAGGGCTGAATGGCCTACTCCTGCACCTATTGTCTATTGTCTATTGTCTATTGATTGCAATCGAGCTATCCGCTGTGTACAGATACATCATAAAGGGAATGATGTGAATAACGTTTGGTGTAAGATAATGTAAGATAATAACTGCAGATGCTGGTACAAATCGAAGGTATTTATTTCACAAAGTGCTGGAGTAACTCAGCAGGTCAGGCAGCATCTCAGGAGAGAAGGAATGGGTGACGTTTCGGGTCGAGCCCCTTCTTCAGACTTCTTCTTCAGTGTAAGATAAAGTCAGATCAAAGATAGTCGGGGGGTCTCCAATGAGATGGATAGTAGCACGTTAGTTGTTGGTAGGATGGTTCAGTTGCCTGATTGGTTGGGAAGAAACTATCCCTGAATCTGGGAGGAGAAGTCTGGAAAAGAGCTTTATCCCCTCTACCACAATCAGCCTGAAGTAGAGTCTTTACCCGAAAAGTCACCCATCCATGCCCTGCTGGCCCATTAAGTGTCTCCAGAAATGTGGTTTGGTTACAATTCCAACACCTGAATTTCTTGTCTCTCCAACATTGATTTGATATTTGAAACCCACATAGCCACTTTTCTGTCTGTTCTGCAAAATCCTCAAAATTCCCCATGTATCAAAGGTCTGCCTGTCTCCACCTTCAATATATATCCAGTCACTCAACTCCTGCAGCTCTCTGGAGTAGAGAACCATGGTCTTTTGAAGAAATCCCTCCTCGCCACCATCTTACCAGCATAGAAAATAAGTGTAGGAAAAGACTATTCAGCTCTATCCAATGTGTTCATGAGTGATCAGCCAATTTCTGTGCTCTTGTTCCTTCTTTCTCCTGTAAGACAATGGACCATAAATCATAGGTGGCGCAGCGGTAGAGTTGCTGCCTTACAGCGCTTACAGCGCCGGAGACCCGGGTTCCATCCTGACTACTTTTTTTTTTCAATGGTTCAATGGTTTCTTTATTATCATGTGTACCAAAGTACAGTGAGATTCTTACTTTGCTTTTGGATCAGTGAGATTATTGATCTACATAAATACAATCCCTGGTAAGCACATAATGCAAAGAAATGGCCCACAGAGTCTACAGTAAATGCAATAGTCGCCAGTACACACAATTAGGGTTTTCTTTACAATCGGATTGTGGGGCAGCATGTTGGCACAGCGGTAGAGTTGCTGCTTTACCGCGCCAAAGACCAGGGTTTCGATCCCGACTACGGCCGCCGTCTGTACGGAGTTTGCACGTTCTCCCCGTGACCGCATGGGTTTTCTCCGAGATATTCGGTTTCCTCCCGCACTCCAAAGATGCACAGGTTTGTAGGTTAATCGGCTAGGTATAAAATGTAAATTGTGCCGTGTGTGTGGAGGAGAGAGTTAATGTGCGGGGATCGCTGGTCGGTGCAGACTCGGTGGGCCTGTTTCCGCGCTGTATGTCCAAACTAAACTAAACATAGGAGCAAAAGTATGCTATTTGGCCCATCGAATCTGCTGCACATTTTGATCATGGCTGATCTATTTTCCCTCTCAACCCCTGCCCCTGCCCTCTCCTCCATAACCTTTGACGCCCATATTAATCATAAAACCTATCAATCTCTGCTTTAAAAATACCCAATGACTTGGCCTCCACAGCCACCTGTAGCAATGAATGCCACAGACTCACCACGTCCTGGCTAAAGAAATTCCTGCTCATCTCCATTTTAAAGGTACGTCCTTTTATTCCGAGGCTGTGCCCTTCGGTCTTAGACTCTCCCACTACTGGAATCATCCTCTCCACATCCACTCTCTCTAGGCCTTTCATTATTCAGTAGGTTTCAATGAGATCCCCTCTTATCCTTCTAAACTCCAGAGAGTGTAGGCACTGAGCCTTTAACATCTCTTAACCCAATTATCTTGGCATCATTCTCATGAATCTCGTCTGGACCCTCTCCAAAGCCAACACATCCTTCCTCAGATATGGGGCCCAAATTGATCACCATATACCAAATGTGGCCCGACCAGCATGGTATAAAGCCTCAGCGTTACATCCCATATCTCTTGACCGCTTGAACACTGAGAGTTAGATATAGCTCTTAGGGCTAACGGAATCGAGGGATCTGGGGAAAAAGCAGGAACAGGGTACTGATTCTGGATAATCAACCATGATCATATTGAATGACAGTGCTGGCTCCTGTTTTCTATGTTTCTATGTAGACTCCAAGTGGGCTGCAAAATGACCAGCAACAGGGGTAAAAACGGAAGGGAACGCACCTGGGACACCAGGTATCGCTGTTGAGCCCTCTGGAGGTGTCATGGGCCTTTCAACGAAACACCAAGGAAGGAGGGTGCCCACCTGAAGACCCCAATAAAGTCTTTATCCCTACCCCCACTCAAGAGATTAAGAAGGTGCCGATTACAGTAGGGATTGTAATACCAAGTCCTACAAGCTCAGCCTTACCCATTAGAATTATACCTAACAAAGTGGCACAATGTTAGAGATGCAGACTCACAGCACCAGAGACCAGGTTCGATCCTGACTACACAAGCAGTCTGTAAGGAGTTTGTACGTACATTTTTTCCATGAGCTGCGTGACCCTTACGGGAGAGACGTTGCACAGACAGTTATTACTAGTGTGGTTCAGCTGTTGGCACTCTTGCCCTCTGGGTCAGAGATTCTGGGTTCAAGCCCAACTCTAGATTGTGGGCACGAAATTCAACGTTGAGACTTCAGTGCGATATTAAATGGCTGAAACAAAGGTGGAAATGCTGTCTTTCAGAGATGACATTAAAAACCAAGGCAGTGTCTGTTCTCACAAATTTGGTAAAAAGGGTGCCACTGTTCTTTGAAGACCATGTGAGGTTATCATTGGTGTCCAAGTTAAAACCAAGTTGATGTGTGAAAACGCACACAACCAGATTCAGGGACAGTTTCTTCCCAGCTGTTATCAGGCAACTGAACCATCCTACCACTGATTGAGGGTACTGATTGAGAATGATCAGCCATGATCACATTGAATGGCGGTGCTGGCTCGAAGGGCCGAATGGCCTCCTCCTGCACCTATTGTCTATTGTCTATTGTCTATTACCACAACCAGAGAGCAGTGCTGAACTACTGTCTACCTCTTGGATGTCCCTTGGACTATCCTTGAATGGACTTTGCTGGTTTTACATTGCACTAAATGTTATTCCCTTATCATGTATCTACAGTACATGCTGTAAATGGATTAGAAACATAGAAACATAGAAGAAAGGTGCTGGAGTAGGTTATTCGGCCCTTCGAGCCAGCACCGCCATTCAATATGATCATAGCTGATCTTCCAAAATCAGTACCCCGTTACGTTTTTTTCCTCATATCACTTGATTACCTTAGCCCTAAGAGCTAAATCTAACTCTAGATAGTAATTACATATTGTCTTTCTGTTGACTGGTTAGCACGCAACGAAAAGCTTTTCACTGTACCTCGGTACACGTGACAATGAACTAAACTGAACTGAAGTAAGCGTTCGACCTTCATCCAACATCACTGTGGAAGTATGCTGCTGAGTTTCCCAGAGCAGATTTAGTCTTGAAAATACTCTGCTATCCTCAAGGCATGTTGGGATGTCCGAAAGAAATGTTAATGCAAGTGTTTTAGCTGGTAATTTCCCTTTGAGAGTTGCACAGTGGTGCAGCTGAGAGAACTTGATTGGGTAGACGCACAGAGTCTCTTGCCCAGAGTAGTGGAATTGAGGACCAGAGGACAGAGGTTCAAGGTGAAGGGGAAAGATATAATAGGAATCTGAGGGGTAACGTTTTCACACAAAATGTGGTGGGTGTATGGAACAAGCTGCCAGATGAGGTAGTTGAGGCTGGGACTATCCTAACATCCTATCTATCTGAAGAAGGGTCTCGACCCGAAACGTCACCCATTCCTTCTCTCCCGAGATGCTGCCTGACCTGCTGAGTTACTCCAGCATTTTGTGAATAAAAACCTTCGATTTGTACCAGCATCTGCAGTTATCTTCTTATACTAACATTTATGAAACAGTCAGACAGGTACATAGATAGGGCAGGCTTGGAGGGATATGGACCAAGCGCAGGCAAGTGGGACTAGTGTAGTTGGGACATTGTTGGTCGGTGTGGGCAAGTTGGGCTGTTTCCACACTGTATCACTCTGTGACTCTATGACTCTACGACTAACTGCTGCCTCACAGCGCTAGAGGCCCAGGTTCGATCCTGACCTCGGGTGCTGCCCGTGTGGGGTTTGCACGTTCTCCCCGTGAATGCGTTTCCTCCGGTGCTCCGGTTTTCCCCCACATCCCAATGACGTGCAGGTTTACAGATTAATTGGCCTCAGCAAAACGTCCCTCGTGTGTAAGGAGTTGATGACAAAGTGGGAATAACACGGAACTTTATGTGAACGGGTGATCAACGGTCGGTGTGGACACGGTGGGCCGAAGGGCCTGTTTCCATGCTGTATCTGTAAACTAAATGTACCAACAGCCTTTTTGAGGGATATGGGTCAAAGGAGCCAATATTGGTCAAATTTGATTAGTACAGGGTTATGGGGCGAGGGCAGGAGAATGAGGTTGAGAGGGAAAGATAGGTCAGCCATGATTGAATGGCGGAGGAGACTTGATGGGCCAAATGACCTAATTCTGCTTCTGCGATTTATGACCATGAACATTAACTCTTCAAAAAGGCATTTTTGAAGTGATTCGAGGCATTATTTTGGATTTACTTTTATAGCAGCGAAGAATTCTGCTTAGAGAGCCGTGGGTACAAAGGGTATTTGAGCTCAGCAAATCTCCGAGAAGTTAAGTCATGCCACCAAACACCAACTGGATCCTCCACATTATTATTCTGGGAGAGAGTTATCAATATATTTTATTGAATCCGGCTATGTCGACACTTGCAATCGAACGGATGGGAAGAATCTGCATCCGCTGCTTAATGAACTCTGATGGATCGACGGAAAAGATCTGCAAGATTTGCACGGAGTTTCAGAAGCAGTCTGCTAATCAATTGAGCGAATCTTAACCACAGCAAGTCATAAATACTTGCTGACAGCCTTAATCGAACGTTCTGAGATTTGCATGAAGTTGAATCTTCTCAACTAGCTCATGATTGTCTATGAACTCAAAAAAAGGTGCTACTTAAGGTAAATATCCCTGCTGAGGCCATGTGAACATTGACTGCTCCAGATGGATTGGTATTGGAAAATCACAAATTTATCAGAGGCAACCTTAATTCATTGACACGCGGTCGAGATTGTCAACAGGAATACTGTCACAGTTGTGGTTTAGTTACTGGACTGGATTTCAGAGCTCTATCAGATATGCCGAGACGTTAAGTTTGAGTCCCACAAGAGCAGGTTTAGTTTAGTTTAGTTCAAAGGTACAGGGCGGAAAAGGCCCACCAAGTCCGCGCCGACCAGCGATACCCGCACACTAACATTATCCTACACACACGAGGGACAATTTACATTTATACCAAGCCAATTAACCTGCAAACCTGTACGTCTTTGGAGTGTGGGAGGAAACCAAAGACCTCGGAGAAAACCCACGCAGGTCACGGGGAGAACGTTCAAACTCCATACAGCCAAACACCCGTAGTCAGGATCGAACCCGGGGCCTCTAGAGATTTTAAATTCAAAACTAAATCAATTTGGTATTAAAAGAAAATCCAATCTCAGAATGTGACCCCAGACCAATCAATGTGGTGAATTCTTAACTGCTCCTAAGTTCATAAGTTCATGAGTACTAGGAGTAGAAATAGGCTATTCGGCCCATCAAGTCTCGTCTGCCATTCAATCATGGCTGGTCTATCTTTCCCTCTCAACCCCATTCTCCTGCCTTTACCCCATAACCCCTGGTAAGGTGCTGTGTAGATCAAGGGAAAGAATGGTGAAAAATACTGGTATTACAGTATTGCACATCCTCTTTGAATAAACTCACTAAACAAAGTCTGAGCATAAAGTGGGTGGAAATAATCTCAACTGAAGGGTTTCAGAGAGTTAGTTAGCAGATTTGAAGATGTAAAACAAGCACCTACAGTTCCTTGTGTCTACATTTACTGTTGTACTGTAGAAAGTATTCTGAGGGGGATTCATGTCCATCTGGTTTTGGCAACTGCTGCTCAGGCTGCACAGTGTCACAGCTGGTAAACCTGCTGCCTCACAGCGCCAGCGACCAGGGTTCGATCCTGACCTCAGGTGCTGTCTGTACGGAGTTTGCACGTTCTCCCTGTGAGTGCGCGGCTTTCCCCCTCTCAGTGCTCCAGTTTCCTCACATATCATAAAGACACGCGGCTTTGCAGGTTAATCGCCCTCCGTAGATTTCCCTCTAGTTTGCAGGGGTCATGTGACCATTGTAATCGGGTATTATCTTTCAGCTTGCACAGGCCGAAAAGCTTTTCACCGTAGCTCGGTACACGTGACAATAAACGGGAATGAACAAAGGAATTAGTGTGAATGACAGTCAGTATGGGCTTGGTGGGCCGAAGGGCCTGTTTCCATGCTGCACCTCTATGTTAAACTGCTCCGCTCTTGAGCGCAGGAACCTGCAGTGAGAGGTGAACGCAGCCCAATGCATCACAGGCTTCTCATGTACTTCCTTCCATCCTCACATTGCATCATATCAGGATTCCGGAAGTACCATCAAGGCTGCCTGCCACCCTCGAAATTAGTTTTCTCTTCTCTGCCTTCAATCATCCCTGTCCCGCCTGCAATTGGTCCAAAACGCCTGACGGGTACCCGTAAAAGGGACCACATCGCCCCGATTCTGGCCTCTCTCCACTGGCTCCCAGTACGGTACAGAATCAACTTCAAGCTCCTCCTGTTCACATACAAAGCCCTAAACGGGCTTACCTCCCCCTCCATATCAAAAATCTTCTAACCCACCACTCTATGTCCAGGTCCCTCAGGTCGGCCGACTTGAGGCTACTGACTATCCCGCGGTCTAGGCTTAAGCTCAGGGGTGACCGCGCTTTTGCGGTTGCAGCTCCGAGACTGTGGAACAGCATCCCTCTCCCCATCAGAACTGCCCCCTCCATCGACTCCTTTAAGTCCAGGCTCAAAACCTATTTCTACTCCCTAGCGTTTGAGGCCCTCTGAGGGGGCGCTGTGAACTGTTTATGTATGTGCTGTTATGTTTGTGTGCCATTGTATGTTCGTTTCTTAGTACCTGAACTGATGTACAGCACTTTGGTCAACGTGGGTTGTTTTTAAATGTGCTATACAAATAAAATTGACTTGACTTGACTTGAAGTTTGAAAGCACAGATATCCAGACTGAAGATAGACACGGAAATTATCAAGGGTAAGATGGAGTCTGCAAAGGTCCATTTTGGCCCACGTGTTCTCCCGGTTGCCAAACACTTTAACTCCTCCTCCCATTCCTACACTGACCTCTCTGTCCTGGGCCTCCTCCACTGTCAGAGTGAGGCCAAACGCAAATTGGAGGAACAGCACCTCATATTTCGCTTGGGCAGCTTACAACCCAATGAATATTGATTTGTCTATCTTGAAGTAACCCTTGCATCCCCTCACTCTCCGTCCCTCCCGCACCATAGTCATCGTACTAGTTTCATTGTTGTCCTGCTTAATTTCACTTAGTGTCCGCTCGTTATCACCTTTTCCACAGCCAACACTGGACCATTGTGGGCTCCACCTTTCCTTGATCATCGTTGCTGGTTTTGATTTGGCCTTTTGCATATCTTTCCTGCATTTGTTCTCTGTACCTTTTCCTGCCTCTAATGTCCCTCTCCCCTGACTCTCAGTCTGAAGAAGGGTCTTGACCCAAATCATCACCTATTCCTTTTCTCCAAAGACCCTATCTGACTCACTGAGTTGCTCCAGCATTTTGTGTCTATCTTTGGTGTGAACCAGCATCTGCAGTTCCTTCCTACACATAAGCAGACGGCTATCAGACTACTGATCCAATCATCTCCACGCTTTCCCGGAGGTGCTGCCACCTACTGTTACTTTTCACTCTGCCTCAGTTGGCTTGTTTTTGTTATTGTACTTTATCATTGCTTTGCACTATTTGGATTTGCACTACAATCTTGCACCATTCTGCTGCTTTGCACATTTGTCATTGGTTTTATTGTTGTGTTCATTGTTACTGTAGGAAAATTGTGTAAGAAGGAACCGCATTTGCTGGTTCAAACCGACGAAAGGCACAAAAAGCCGGAGTAACTCAGCGAGACAGGCAGCGTAGGTTTACTAGGTTAATTCCCGGAATGGCGGGACTGTCATATGTTGAAAGACTGGAGCGACTAGGCTTGTATACACTGGAATTTAGAAGGATGAGAGGAAATCTTATCGAAACGTATAAGATTATTAAGGGGTTGGACACGTTAGAGGCAGGTAACATGTTCCCAATGTTGGGGGAGTCCAGAACAAGGGGCCACAGTTTAAGAATAAGGGGTAGGCCATTTAGAACTGAGATGAGGAAAATCTTTTTCAGTCAGAGAGTTGTGAATCTGTGGAATTCTCTGCCTCAGAAGGCAGTGGAGGCCAATTCTCTGAATGCATTCAAGAGAGAGCTGGATAGAGCTCTTAAGGATAGCGGAGTCAGGGGGTATGGGGAGAAGGCAGGAACGGGGTACTGATTGAGAATGATCAGCCATGATCACATTGAATGGCGGTGCTGGCTCAAAGGGCCGAATGGCCTCCTCCTGCACCTATTGTCTATTGTCTATTGTCTATTGAGACAGGCAGCATCTCTGGAGAGAAAGAATCGGTGACGTTTCGGGTTGAGACCCTTCTTCAGACTGTTTGAATATTGTTTACTTTGTGAGCTGCATGTAAATAAAGTTTTTTTTTGCAGTTGAGCTGCTGCCTTACAGCGCCAGAGACCAGGGTTCAATCCTGACTACGGGTGCTGTCTGTATGGAGTTTGTACGTTCCACCCTTGACCTACGTGTATTTTCACCGGGAGCTCTGGTTTCCTCCCACACTCCAAAGACGTACAGGTTCGTAGGCCAATTGGCTTGGTATAATTGTAACTTGTCCCTAATGTGTGTAGCGTGCAGGGATCACCAGTCGACACGGACTCGTTGGGCGGAACGGCCAGTTTCTGCACTGTATCTCTAAACTAAACTAAACTAAACTGGTGAAGCTGACACCTAATTTTGCCATTGTATTTTCTTGTTACTGCTGGCAATCCCATTTTGCAAGTTGTAGAAACGAGGAACTGCAGGTTCGAACCCGGGTTTTGAGTTTTGAGTTTGAGTTTGAGTTGAGTTTATTGTCACGTGTACCGAGCGAGGTACAGTGAAAAGCTTTTGTTGCGAGGTACCCAGTCAGCGGAAAGACAATACATGATTACAACCGACAGTGTACAGATGCATGATAAAGGGAATAATGTGACTCCATCTACACTTCCTCAACCTCAGCAAGACCACCAGCATGATCAAAGATTAGTCTCACCCAGGACACTCCCTCTTCTCCCCTCTACCATCAGGCAAGGGGTACAGAAGCTTTGAAACGCACACCTCCACATTCAGCGACAGTTTCTTCCCAGCTGTTATCAGGCAACTGAACCATCCTATCACCAACTAGAGAGCGATCCTGACCTCCCATCTACCCTAATGGAGACCTTCAAACTACCTTTAATCAGACTTGACTGGACCTTGTCTTGTACTAAACATTATTCCCTTTATTCTGTATCTGTACCCTGTGGATGGCTTGATTGTAATCATGTACAGTCTTTGCGTTGACTGATAGCATGCAACAAAACGTTTTTCATTGTACTTCAGTACACGTGGCATAATAAACTAAACTAAACTAATAAACTAAAGTAAAATAAACTAAAATACATAACAGGAAAATTGATTAATAAGATGATCCACTGTAACTGCATTCTAATTATCCATCCATCCATCCATCCATCCATCCATCCATCCATCCATCCATCCATCCATCCATCCATCCATCCATCCATCCATCCATCCATCCATCCATCCATCCATCCATCCATCCATCCATCCATCCATCCATCCATCCATCCATCCATCCATCCATCCATCCATCCATCCATCCATCCATCCATCCATCCATCCATCTATCTATCTATCTATCTATCTATCTATCTATCTATCTATCTATCTATCTATCTATCTATCTATCTATCTATCTATCTATCTATCTATCTATCTATCTATCTATCTATCTATCTATCTATCTATCTATCTATCTATCTATCTATCTATCTATCTATCTATCTATCTATCTATCTATCTATCTATCTCATTTTGAGGTGTGAGCATCACGGACAATACCAGGATTCAGTGTCCCAGCTGCACGTCCCACCTTCCTGCGTTTGGTCCATATCCCTCCAAACGTGTCCTATCCATGTACCAGTCTTAGTGCGTACATTCCCAGGGTGTTATTGGGTAGGGAGTTTCAGGATATTGGTGATGGAGGACCAGTGAACTATTTCCTGGTCAGCTTGACCTATGATTTGGAAGGGAACTTTCTGGTGGTGGTATTTTCAAGCACCTTTGCTCTTTAGTTTTTTTTCGTTTTAGTTTTAGGGATACAGTGCGGAAACAGGCCCTTTGGCTCACTGGGTCCGCGCTGACCAGCGATCCCAGCACATTAACACTATCCTGCACCCACTAGGGGCAATCTTTACATTTACCAAGCCAATTAACCTACGTCTTTGGAGTGTCTGAGAAAATCCACGCAGGTCACTGGGAGAACGGACAAACTCCGTACAGACAGCACCTGCAGTCAAGATCGAACCCGGGTGTTCCGGCGCTGCATTCGCTGTAAGGCAGCAACTCTACCGCTGCGCCACCGTGACCGCCCTCTTCTTGGTGGTAGGGTTCATGAATCAGACAGATGCTACTGAAGTAGTCTAATTGAGTGATCTTAGTTTAGCTCAGTTTAGAGACACAGCATGGAAACAGTCCCTTCGTCCCACTGAGTCCACGCCGTCCACTGTCGATCACCCATTCACACTAATTCAATGTTATCCCACATTCTCATCCACTCCCACATTCTCAACATCGGGGACAATTGTACGGAGACCAATAAACCCACACATCATTGGCATGTGAGGGGGGAAACCGGAGCACCCAAAGGAGCCCACAAAATCACTGCAGTGCATTCTGTAGATTGTAGATATTGCTGCCACAGTACACCAGTGGTGGTGAGAATGAATAGTTTTAGTGATGGATGGGTGTTAATTTCAAAGCCATGAATCTAATTCAAGTCAATCCTGAAAAGATAGGGACAAGACAAAAATGATTGTGTTAGGATAATATAGTGTTGGAATTCTGGATGCAGAACGCTGCTCGTGTTTAATTCATTTTACTTCTGTTGAGTTTAGTTGAGTTTAGTTTAGTTTAGTTTAGTTTAGTTTAGTTTAGTTTAGTTTAGTTTAGTTTAGTTTAGTTTAGTTTAGAGATACAGCATGGATATAGGCCCTGTGGCCCACCTAGTCCACGTCGACCAGCGATCACTAGTTCTACCCGACAAACTAGGGAACAATTTACAGAAGCCAATTCACCTGCAAACCTGCACGTCTTCGGGACGTGGGAGGAAGCCGGAGCACCCAGAGACTACCCACGCAGGTCACAGGGGCAAGGTACAAAAACTCCGTACAATCAAGCACCCGTAGCCAGGATCGAACCCGGCTCTCTGGCGCTGTAAGGCAGCAACTCCACCGCTGCGCCACCGTGCCGCCCTCGTGATAGAAGGAGTCGGGAAGCAGTCAGTCCTCCCTCTTGGAGTACCTGTCCCTTATCTGAAAGAGGTGGAGAGCAAGGGAATGGGCCCATGGAGTTTACCTTTCGCCATAGCATAGCCTACCAGAAAGTAATCGACCTAAGCAGTTCCAGACGAGGTGCCGTGTGAGGGAGAACGTTATTTCTATCTGTCACCTGTGTGCATAGCCTGGATTACAGCCGCTATGAGTTGTATTTTATACACTGAGACATTCAGCATAGGAGGTCATCTGGCCCAATGTGTTTCCCTCAGCTCTTTGAAATCGCTGACAATTAGTCTCACCCGCGGCCCACGCAAGGGTTTCCATGTTAAACAGGGATCCAGCTCTCTTCTCCTTTGAAAACACATCCACCGCCTTCCAAGGCAGAAAAATTCCATCTCACAACAAATCTCTGCATTTAAAGAAAAGTTCTCCACATCCGATCTCTGAAACTTGCCAAACTAATTTTTTTTTCTCTCTCTTGTGCGTGGAACGCAAGTTCTATTTAAAAAAAATGATTTGCAATATGTGGCGTAATGTGGAAATCGTGAGACTCAGCAGTAGTGATGGCTTAAAGTGACACATTATCAGGGAACCTTCCCAACTTGCTGCTGGTCCACTTCCTTTGAAGTGCTGGGCATGAGTTGGAAGGCAAGTACAAGTGTGTTCAATAATATCATCGGATTGACGCATTTCCTCAAAGCGATAAAGGTGGATGTAGAGGAGAAAAAGATGCCACTCCTGCACAAATCTTGTGTATCATTTCAAGGACGTGTCGCACCCAGGTCATTCCCCCTTCTCCCCCTCTCCCATCAGGTGTAGGAGTATGAAAACGCACACCTCCAGTACGCAGGGGCATTTTCTTCCCAGCTGTTATCAGGCAACTGAACCATCCTGCCCCAACCTGGATGACCGTCTACCTCAATGGTGACCCTCGGACTATCCTTGAATGGACTTTGCTCTCCAAAAGCCGGCAAATCGTCAGTACCAGATTGCCACTCCAAAGACGTACAGGTATGTAGGTTAATTGGCTGGGTAAATGTAAAAATTGTCCCTAGTGGGTGTAGGATAGTGTTAATGTACGGGGATCACTGGGCGGCACGGACTTGGAGGGCCGAAAAGGCCTGTTTCCTGGCTGTATATATATGATATGATATGATATGATATAACATAACATAACATAACATAACATAACATAACATAACATAACATAACATAACATAACATAACATAACATAACATAACAAAACTTTATTGTCACTCGGCACAACACCGAACGAAATTTCAGCAGTCACAGAGCAGGGTAAAGTAAAGCAGACCTCAATACTTCATTTTCACTCATTTCAATTCAATTCAATTCAATTCAATTCAATTCAATTCAATTCAATTCAATTCAATTCAGTTCAATTCAGTTCAATTCAATTCATTTCAATTCAATTCAATTCAATTCAATTCAATTCAATTCAATTCAATTCAATTCAATTCAATTCATTGACACTTTGTTGTCACATGTACCGAGGTACAGCGAGATTCTTTGTGTTTGCATTCAACCCGGTAAAATCAGACGGCAGACCTCACTCACCTCAGGCAGCGCACAAATCAGACGGCCCCCCGGCCCGGTCCACCTGGGTCCCCCTGATAGACCTACCTTTATTCTCGCCAGCCCCTCGTCAGGCCCCCCCTTCGATCTCTGCGTCCCCCCCATCCGGTCCCCGACATTCTCAACAGCCCTCTCTCGGGCCCCCCTTGGATCTTGGCAGACCCCCCCCCTGTCAGATCCCCTTCATTCTCGGTGCACCTCCCCCCTTAGATCTCTGCAGTCCCCCAACTGGGTCTGCCCTCGTTCTTGGCGATTCCTTTCTGCCCCCCCCCCCTCCGTTCCCGGTGACCCCACCCCGCCAGTCGGGGCCCCCTTCATTCTCGGCAGTTCCCCGTTAGTTCCCCCTTTATTTTTGGTTCCCCTACGTTCTCGGTGACCCCCCCCCCACCCCCGCTGGGTCCCCATTAGATCTCGGGGGTCCTCCTTGTATCTCAGCACACACCCCCCGCCAAGCCCCCCCACCCTAATGCATCCAATAGACAATAGACAATAGACAATAGGTGCAGGAGGAGGCAATTCGGCCCTTCGAGCCAGTACCGCCATTCAATGTGATCATGGCTGATCATTCTCAATCAGTACCCCGTTCCTGCCTTCTCCCCATACCCCCTGACTCCGCTATCCTTAAGAGCTCTATCTCGCTCTATCTCTTGAATGCATTCAGAGAATTGGCCTCCACTGCCTTCTGAGGCAGAGAATTCCACAGATTCACAACTCTCTGACTGAAAAGGTTTTTCCTCGTCTCAGTTCTAAAAGGCCTACCCCTTATTCTTAAACTGTGGCCCCTTGTTCTGGACTCCCCCAACATTGGGAACATGTTTCCTGCCTCTAACGTGTTCAACCCCTTAATAATCTTATACGTTTCGATAAGATCTCCTCTCATCCTTCTAAATTCCAGTGTATACAAGCCTAGTCGCTCCAGTCTTTCAACATATGATAGTCCCGCCATTCCTGGAATTAACCTAGTAAACCTACGCTGCTCGCCCTCAATAGCAAGAATTCGGCCCTTCCCATTGCCACATCAACAGCGGGGAAGTAACCAGGAGCTTCTTGCTCACCGCCTTGAGGAATGTTCCTTTTTATTGCCATCTGCTTCAATTATACATATATTCCTGACTGCTTCAGTTTGCACATCTGTTGAAAATCAAGAGGTCTCATTGAGCTGTATCTCTCCACTACTTCATATGTTTCGGGGGGGGGGGGAAGAATTTTATGTGGAAGGCATTTCTGGATTGCATTTTTTTGTTTCGTTTCAGATCAAGCCAAGAATTTAGCAGCCCAATCGTGAATTCATTTCCGCTCTATGTACCCGTCCTAAGGATAAACAGGCCAGGATCACTTGAATTGGAGGGTTTTTAAATTATCGAACGTTCTGTTGAAGTGAACAGTTGGAGCCCATGTCGACTTGTGGGGGCAGCGAAACACACAAAAGCTTCCAATCACCGACACAGCGAACTGAAATTAAATTTATTTTCACCAAAGAGTGTGGGCCTTTTCGACACAGGGGGCTGGGCAAGACAAAAGTAGAAGAACAAAGAACCGTGGATGCTGGCTAATTCATAAAAGGACACATAGAAACATAGAAAATAGGTGCAGGTGTAGGCAATAGGCAATAGACATTAGACAATAGACAAGAGGTGCAGGAGTAGGCCATTCGGCCCTTCGAGCCAGCACGTGGAACCTTCCGAAATTGCTCTCGTTCTCTGTCTTCCCGTAAATGGGTCGGCTACACGATGGTAAGGCGCCTCAATTCTCCAGCATTTCCAGGCTGATTGGCTCTGCTTAATGAAAATTTATAGTCCTTATAACCAAACATCTTTGAGCCATTCCCCATAATTGCACAAGAATTGGTATGGAATGAAAGGAAGTTAATAGGATCCAAATCAGCATGCTTTTCAGATTAGAACGATGTACCGGGCTTTGAACATAGGGGGTTTCAATTAGTCAGAACTCATTAACCTGCTTCAGAATGTGGACCAGGAGGAAGTCCAATGCTACACTATTGTCCATACAGCACTTCCATTGCAAACACGTTTTGGAAAAAGTGTGGCGGCAGCGGTGGAGCTACTGTCTTACAGCGCCAGAGGCCCGTGTTCGATCCCAACTATGGGTGCCGCCTCTACGGAGTTTGTACGTTCTCCCCGTGACCTGCGTGGGTTTTCTCCGAGATCTTCGGTTTTCTCCCACACTCCAAAGATGTACGGGTTTGCAGGTTAATTGGCTTGGTGTAAATGTGAATTGCCCCAGGTATGTGTAGGATAGTGTTGGTGTGCGGGGATCGCTGGTCGGTGTGGTCTCGGTGGGCCAAAGCTGTATCTCTAAACTAAACTAAAAACTAAACTGAGAAGACATTTGACGGCTTTCATTTGGTTGAAAGGACCTCATACCCAGTTAGACACAAAGTGTACAGTGGCACAGGCAGCAGCATCTCTGGAGAGAAGGAATGGGTGACGCTTCAGGTCTGTCACGGTGGCGCAGCGGTAGAGTTGCTGCCTTACGGCGAATGCAGCGCCGGAGACCCGGGTTCGATCCCGACTATGGGTGTTGTCTGTCCGGAGTATGTACGTTCTCCCCGTGACCTGCGTGGGTTTTCTCCGAGATCTTCCCACACTCCAAAGACGTACGGGTTTGTAGGTTAATTGGCCTGGTATAAATGTAAAAATTGTCCCTAGTTGGTGTAGGACAGTGTTAGTAAAACGGGGATCGCTGGTCGGCGCGGACCCGGTGGGCCGAAGGGCCTGTTGTCGCGCTGTACCTCTAAAACCTTTCTTCAAACTGAGAGTCAAGGGAGAGGGAAACGAGAGATATGGAAGGGTAAGGTGTGAAAACGACAGATCAAAGCATACGATCAAGGAAATGTAGAATGGTTCATTGTTGGCTGAGGGGAAGAGATCCAGTTGTTCCCGAATAATTTTTCAAAATTTGCCTCTCATTGGAATCAATCTTCTTTACATAATTAAGTTGGTCTTTTCATGTTGCTTTTCCACGCATTGGTGTCCAGGTCTACTCCACATAATGCCCACCTATGTTCAATGATGCAGAACGGAACCTAATGCAAAACGGGGACAATTGTCAGTGTGATTCTCCTGATTAGGTGGTATAAAGAATTTTTCCCAGTCTTGCAACTTTCTCCACTATGACCATATAATGCTGGCTCAGATATTTATCCCATACTCCAGTCCCATCCCGTCTCATCCCCACCATAACCCCTCTGCCTTGGACCACTGGATCTGGTGTAGTTTAGAACATTTTCAATAAAGTCCCAATCAAGAGGTTGGTCAACAACGAGACCCAGATAACTAGAACTGCAGCTTAATGCCATTTCTCATTAGAGGAGTTCCAGGAGAGAGTTAGATAGAGCTCTTAAAGATAGCAGAGTCAAGGGATATGGGGAGAAGGCAGGAACGGGGTACTGATTGTGGAAGATCAGCCATGAGCACAGTGAATGGCGGTGCTGGCTCGAGGTGCTGAATGGCCTACTCCTGCACCTATTGTCTATTGTCTATTGAGTTGAGTACAGGTGTAACGATGTCTTATTGGAGTTATGTAGGGCCTTGGTAAGACTACATCTGGAGTATTGTGCAGTATTGGTCTCCTTATTCAAAAAAGGGCATATTTTCCATGAAGTCATAGAGTTATACAGCACAGAAACAGTGCCTTTGGCCCTAGCCCATGCTAACCAAAATGGCCCACCTAAGCTAGTCCCATTTGCCTGTGTTTGTCCCACATCTCTCTAAACCTTTCATATCCAGTCTGAAGAAGGGTCTCCTCCCGGAATGTCACCCATTCCCTCTCTCCTAGATGCTGCCTGACCTGCTGAGTTACTCCCCTGCATTTTGTGGTGCCTTTCATATCCATGTACTTGTCGAAGTGTCTTTTGAATGTTGTTATTGCATCTGCCTCAACAGTTTCCTCTGCCAGCTCGTTCCATAGACCCATCACCCTCTGTGTGAAAATATTGCTCCTGGTGTTCCTATTAAATCTTTCCTCCTCTCACCTCTCCGTAGAGGGAAGTGCATAAAAATTCACCTGATTGCTCGCTGGGGAGGCAGCGTTGTCTAAAGAGGAGAGTTTGAGCAAACCTAGCCTGTGTCCTTTGGTGTTAAGGAAAATGAAAAAGATATTCTGTCAGAGGGTGGTGCATAAAAACCAGAGAGCAGAATATAATCTGACAGTGCTGCAGCCTTGCAGTTAGTCAAAGAGTCATAGAGTCATAAAGTCATAGAGTTATACTGCATGGAAACAGGCCCTTCGGCCCAACTTGCCCACGCAGGCCAACATGTCCCAGCTACACTAGTCCCACCTGCCCGCGTTTGGTTCATATCCCTCCAAACCTGTCCTATCCATGTACCTGGCTAACTGTTTCTTAAATGTTGGGATAGACCGGGCCTCAACCACCTCCTCCAGCAGCTTGTTCCATCCACCCACCACCCTTTGTGAGGAAAAGTTCCTCCTCAGATTCCGATTAAATCTTTTCCACCTTAAACCTATGCCCTTAGCTCCTCCCTTAACCAAGTCTGGGCAAGAGACTCTGTGCATCTACTCTGTGCATCTACCTGGCATCAGTCTGAAGAAGGGTCTCGACCCGAAACGTCAACCATTCCTTCTCTCCTGAGATGCTGCCTGACCTGCTGAGTTACTCCAGCATTTTGTGAATCAATACCTTCGATTTGTACCAGCATCTGAAGTTCTTTTCTTACACTGCTGTGCATCTACTCCATCGGTTCTAAAAAAAAGTCCAGTGTTCACAATGAGGTATGTCGGAAGATCGGGAGTACTCCCGATAGCTTCTGGGTGGACCATTGAGTAGTATGAAAGCAGAGGAATGAAGCTGTTCCTGAGCACAGAAACAAAGAATTGCAGATGCTGGCTAATATATAAAAGGACACAAAGTGCTGGAGAAACTCAGCATGTCAGGCAGCATCTCTGGAGAGCATGAATAGGTAGGTGACATTAACACTATCCTACACCCACTAGGGACAACTTTTTGCATTTGCCTAACCAATTAACCTACATACCTGTACGTCTTTGGAGTGTGGGAGGAAATGGAAGATCTCGGAGAAATCCCACGCAGGTCACGGGGAGAACGTACAAACTCCGTACAGACGGCGCCCGTAGTCCGGATCGAACCTGAGTCTCCGGCGCTGCATTCGCTGTAAGGCAGCAACTCTACCGTTGCGCCACCGTGTCGCCCAATACAATTGAGCACAGATGTGGCGCAGTGGTAGAGCTGCTGCCTCAATCTCCAGCGACCTGGATTCAATCCTAACCTCAAAGGTGCTCCAGTCATGTCCCACATCCCAAAGTCATGCAAGGTGGCAGCTTTAGGGCGGCACGGTGGCGCAGCAGTAGAGCTGCTGCCTTACAGCGCCAGAGACCCGGGTTTGATCCTGACTACGGGTGCTATCTGTATGGAGTTTGTACGTGACCCGCGTGGGTTTTTTTTACCGAGATCTCCGGTTTCCTCCCGCACTCCAAAGACGTACAGGTTTGGAGATTAATTGGCCTTCGGAAAAATTGTAAATTGTCCCCGGTGTGTGTAGGATAGTGCTAATGTGCGGGGATCGCAGGTCGGCGCGGACTCATTGGGCCGAAGGGCCTGCTTTTCGCGCTGCATCTCTAAACTAAACCTAACTCAAAGGTGTCGAAAGATGATATCTCCCTCTTGCGAAAGAATATCATTTTCTTTTGCACAATTGCTGCTGTAGGGGCCATTCTTTGCAGCAGTGTTTAATAAATGTTACCTCCCTACAACTTTCTGCTGCAAGATGAAAAGCCGTCAAATCATTCTGTTTGACTGGATTCAAAATTACATTTCAAGCTGCTTTAATGCAGAGCTGACAAGCTTGCAAGTGGTCTGCGTTACGTAGCTTTGATCTCTGGGACATTTGGAGGTTTCAACCCGGAGAAAGCAGTGAGCGAGCCCAGCAATAGAGCTGCAGATCAATTAAGCAGCCGAGGCGACATAACTCAACTCCACCAAAACGTTGACCGGTCGGTTGAAAAAGAGAAAAAAAAGCAGTCCCTTAACGATTCGTCACCGTGAGAGTTAGCCAAGGATCTGCTCGGTTTAGTTTATTGTCACGCCCACCGAGGTTTAGATGAGTTTGTTATCGTCACGTGTACCGAGGTACATCGAAAAGCTTTTGTTGCGCGCTATCCAGTCAGCGGAAAGACAATACATGATTACAATCGAGCCCATTTACAGTGTACAGGTACATGGTAAGGGAATAACGTTTAATCCAAGGTAACGCCAGCAAGGTCCGAACAAGGATAGTCCGAGGGTCACCGATGAGGTGGAAAGTCGTTCAGCGCTGCTCGCTGGTTGCGGTAGGATGGTTCAGTTGCCCGATAACAGCTGGCGAGAAACTGTCCCTGAATCTGGAGGTGTGCGTTTTCACACTTCTATACCTTTTGCCTGATGGGAGAGGGGAGAAGAGGGAGTGGCCGGGGTGTGACTCGTCCTTGATTAGGGCTGCTGGCATTGCCGAGGCAGCGTGAGGTATGGGGTACGAATCGGGGGTTAAAGCTTTATGGTTGTGTTGCCAAAACCATTGGGTTTTATGTTCAATTGGTTGCATGGTTGTTGCTGAAAGTTAAAGGTTGCATCTGATATTGCCAGGGTACGAGGACCGGAGCTGCAGGGAGCGGTTGAACTATTTTCCTTGGAGAGCAGTAGGCTGACACTAGACAATAGACAATAGACAATAGGTGCAGGAGGAGGCCATTCGGCCCTTCGAGCCAGCACCGCCATTCAATGTGATCATGGCTGATCATTCTCAATCAGTACCCTGTTCCTGCCTTCTCCCCATACCCCCTGACTCCGCTATCCTTAAGAGCTCTATCTAGCTCTCTCCTGAATGCATTCAGAGAATTGGCCTCCACTGCCTTCTGAGGCAGAGAATTCCACAGATTCACAACTCTCTGACTGAAAAGTTTTTCCTCATCTCAGTTCTAAATGTATGTAGGTTAATTGGCTGGGTAAATGTAAAAATTGTCCCTAGTGGGTGTAGGATAGTGTTAATGTACGGGGATCACTGGACTTGGTGGGCCGAAAAGGCCTGTTTCCGGCTGTATATATATGATATGATGATATGATATGATAAATGGCCTACCCCTTATTCTTAAGCTGTGGCCCCTTGTTCTGGACTCCCCCAACATTGGGAACATGTTTCCTGCCTCTAACCCCTTAATAATCTGTCCAACCCCTTAATAATCTTATACGTTTCGATAAGATCTCTTCTCATCCTTCTAAGTGTATACTGAGGATTGATCTGAAAGAGGTGTATAAAATCATGAAGGGAATAGATGGAATGAATGCACGGAATATTTCACTCAAGGAAGGGGAATCAAGAACCAGAGGATGTAGGTTTAAGATGAGAGGGGAAGATAGGAAGCTGAGGTTTAACTTTTCACTCAGAGGGTGGCAGTCATAAGGTCATAAGGAATAGGAGTAGAATTAGGCCATTCGGCCCATCAAGTCTACTCCGCCATTCAATCATGGCTGATCTGTCTCTCCCTCCTAACCCCATTCTCCTGCCTTCTCCCCATAACCTCTGACTCCTGTTCTAATACAAAACGAGTTCCCAAGGGAGGTAGTTGAGGCTGAAGATTTTACAGATATAGCACAGAGACAGGCCCTTCACCCCACTGAGTCCGCGCCGAACTGTGACCCCCTCACATCCGTTCTATCCTACATACCAGGAACAATTTGCAACTTTACTGAAGCCAATTGACCTACAAGTCTACACGTCTTTGTGGTGTGGGAGCGTACTAGAGCACCCGGAGAACACCCACTCTGGGAAGTCACGTGGAGAACGTACAAACTCCTTACCTGAGTAAAGGATCGAACCTGGGTCTCTGGCGCTGTAAGGCAACAACTCTACCACTGGGCCACTGTGCTGCCCCCGGCAATCTTGGACAGAAGGGTCTGTTTCCTCACTGCCAATGGGTATAACTGCCAGAGAAAGGAAAGCAATAGAGTTGAGCTTCGAAATTCGTACACTGGCGACAAGACTCTTTGGGATATTTTCCGTTTTCAGTTCCACCCCCAGTGTCGGCTCTTGTTTGGCCCATATATCCTTCAAAACCTTTCCTCTCCTAAATACTTGTCCAAATAGCCTTTCAAATGCTGTGATCGTACCTGCCTCAACTACCTCCTCTGGCATCTCGTTCCGTATGCCCACCGCCCTCTGTGTGGAAAAGCTGTCCCTCTGGTTTGTGTTAAATCTCTCCCCTCTCACCTTCAAACCTGTGGTTTTCGATTCCCCTACTCTGGGTGAAAGACCATGGCAACACTGTGAGAGAGGAGCAGCAGAGGTAGACTGCTGCTGACAGGCACCGATTCAGACAGACACTGTCAGGGCCTCTGTCAAATGCCGAGCCAGAGGAGGATCAGATGTGGCATGTTCAAAACCCTAGGTAGTACCCAAACCCCCCTTAACTTCTAAGGGGCGGTCACAGCCTCAGGCACGTTTCAGAGTCCAAACTCAGGACAGAGCCCTTGCTACAGAGATGCTCGGCAGTGGACGATATTCGCTTCAGGCAAAAGCAGGCATAATAACCCTCCCCAGCCTCAGAGCTGGGTCCAAATACAGAGTACCCTCAGTACCTCTTGCAGGCTCAGAGTTCAGTTCAGTTTGCCTAATTGTCACGTGTACCGAGGTACAGTGAAAGGCTTTTGTTGTTGTTTTGTTTAGTTTAGTTTATTTTCAGAGATACAGAGGGGATTTAGGCCCTTCGGCCTGCTGAGTCCGCACCAACCGGCGATCCCCGCACACTAACACTATCCTACACCCGCTAGGGACAATTAGGCCCTTCAGCCTGCCGAGTCCGCACCGACCGGCGATCCCCGCACACTAACACTATCCTACACCCGCTAGGGACAATTTACATTTTTTTTTACCAAGCCAATTCACATGCACGTCTTTGGAGTGTGGGAGGATACCGAAGATCTTGGAGAAAACCCATGCAGGTCACAGGGAGAACGTACACATAGACATAGACATAGACATAGAAAATAGGTGCAGCAGTAGGCCATTCGGCCCTTCGAGCCTGCACCGCCATTCAATATGATCATGGCTGATCATCCAGCTCAGTAAATTGTACCTGCTTTCTCTCCATACCCCCTGATCCCTTTAGCCACAAGGGCCACATCTAACTCCCTCTTAAATATAGCCAATGAACTGGCCTCAACTACCTTCTGTGGCAGAGAATTCCACAGACTCACCACTCTCTGTGTGGAGAAATGTTTTCTCATCTCGGTCCTAAAAGACTTCCCCCTTATCCTTAAGCTGTGACCCCTGGTTCTGGACTTCCCCAACATCGGGAACAATCTTCCCGCATCTAGCCTCTCCAACCCCTTAAGAATTTCATATGTTTCAATAAGATCCCCCCTCAGTCTTCTAAATTCCAGCGAGCACAAGCCTAACTCCGTACGGACAGCACCCGTAGTCAGGATCGAACCTGGGTCTCCGGTGCTGTAAGGCAGCAACACTCTACTCCTGCGCCACCTCAGGTTATATTAGGACAGATCTGAGATTTTGGGTAGACACACAGAGTCTCTTGCCCAGACAAGACAAGCAGTCAGAGAGAAACAAAACATCCAAAACCCTGGTACTTATCGCCAACCTCTCTCCGATTCCCATTCACGTGTCACCTCCCCGCTCACTGACATGCAGTGCTTTCATAGAAACATAGAAAATAGGTGCAGGAGTAGGCCATTCGGCCCTTCGAGCCTGCACCGCCATTCAATATGATCATGGCTGAACATCCAACTCAGTATCCCATACCTGCCTTCTCTCCATACCCCCTGACCCCTTTAGCCACAAGGGACACATCTAACTCCCTCTTAAACATAGCCAATGAACTGGCCTCAACTACCTTCTGTGGCAGAGAATTCCACAGATTCATCACTCTCTGTGTGAAAAAAAACTTTCTCATCTCAGTCCTAAAAGACTTCCCCCTTATCCTTAAACTGTGACCCCTTGTTCTGGACTTCCCCAACATCGGGAACAATCTTCCTGCATCTAGCCTGTCCAACCCCTTAAGAATTTTGTAGGTTTCTATAAGATCCCCCCTCAATCTTCTAAATTCCAGCGAGTACAAGCCGAGTCTACCCAGTCTTTCTTCATATGAAAGTCCTGCCATCCCAGGAATCAATCTGGTGAACCTTCTCTGTACTCTCTCTATGGCTAGAATGTCTTTCCTCAGATTAGGAGAGCAAAACTGTACGCAATACTCCAGGTGTGGTCTCACCAATGCCCTGTACAACTGCAGCAGAACCTCCCTGCTGCTATACTCAAATCCCCTTAAACTTCTGTTTAAGTTCAGCAACGACTTGGTTTTGCAATGCATAACCTTCTTTTCAAATCTCTCCATTTGTCTCCTGGCCTCATCTCTGCAATCTCCTCCAACCATATCAACCTCTCAGATACCTGAACCACTTCACCATTGGAGACTTGATAATACCTGAATTGATAACTCTACCATCAGCATATGTGGCCATCAATTCTGGAATTTAATCCCAAAAGGTCTTGATCTCTTTTTCTTTTCAACTTTTATAAGTGATCTCTTTCATCAAGCCTTTGGATATCTCACAGTCATAGAGTCATAGGGTCTTACAGCATGGAAACAGGCCCTTCGGCCCAACTTGCCCACCCCGGCCAACATGTCCCACCTATACTAGTCACACCAGACTGCAGTTGGCCCATATCCCTCCAAAGCTGTCCTATCCATGTACCTGTCTAAATCCTGTCCTATCCATGTTGCTGTCTAAATGTTTTTTAAACGTTGCTATAGCACTTTCCTCAACTACCTCCTCCGACTGCTCGCTCCACACTTCCACCACTCTTTTGTGTGAAAAAGTTACCCATCCGGTTCCTATAGAATCGTTCCCATCTCAGAATAAGAGGTCATTTAAGAATAAGGGGTAGGCCATTTAGAACGGAGATGAGGAAAAACTTTTTCACTCAGAGAGTTGTAAATCTGTGGAATTCATTGCCTCAGAAGGCAGGGGAGGCCAATTCTCTGAATGCGTTCAAGAGAGAGCTAGATAGAGCTCTTAAGGATAGCTGAGTCAGGGGGTACGGGGAGAAGGCAGGAACGGGGTACTGATTGAGATTGATCAGCCATGATCACAATGAATGGTGGTGCTGGCTCGAAGATGGCAGGGGAAGAGAAATGACATTCTGGCCTTCCATCACAGTGAGGAGGTGACTGGAGGAGACTCACTGTGATGGATGTTTCTTTTTTTGTGTGTTTTGTGTTGGTTGGGGTTGTGTAATTTGCTTATTTTATTGTTCTTATTGTTGGACTGTGGGTGACGAAATCCCGTCCAAAAAACTTGTTTTTTGGATGACAAATAAAGATATCCTGAATCCTGAAGGGCCAAATGGCCTACTCCTGCACCTATTGTCTATTGTCTATTGTCTATTGTCTCACCTTAAACCTATGTCCTCCGGTTCCTGATTCCCTTACTCTGGGCAAGAGACTCTGTTCGTCGACCCGATCTATTCCTCAGATCTGACCTTGTATAACCTTCAATAACTAGGAACTTTTTTTTCACTCAGACGATAGGCAGTTGTGGCTGGGACTATCCCGCATTTATGAAACAGTTAGACAGGTACAAGGATAGGACAGGCTTGGAGGGATATGGGCCAGACGCAGGCAGGTGGGACTAGTGTAGCAGGGACATGTTGGCCGGTGCGGGCAAGCTGGGCCGAAGGGCCCATTTCAATAGACAATAGACAATAGGTGCAGGAGGAGGCCATTCAGCCCTTCGAGCCAGCACCGCCATTCAATGCGATCATGGCTGATCACTCTCAATCAGTACCCCGTTCCTGCCTTCTCCCCATACCCCCTCACTCCGCTATCCTTAAGAGCTCTATCCAGCTCTCTCTTGAAAGCATCCAACGAACTGGCCTCCACTGCCTTCTGAGGCAGAGAATTCCACACCTTCACCACTCTCTGACTGAAAAAGTTCTTCCTCATCTCCGTTCTAAATGGCCTACCCCTTATTCTTAAACTGTGGGCCCCTTGTTCTGGACTCCCCCAACATTGGGAACATGTTTCCTGCCTCTAATGTGTCCAATCCCCTAATTATCTTATATGTTTCAATAAGATCCCCCCCTCATCCTTCTAAATTCCAGTGTATACAAGCCCAATCGCTCCAGCCTTTCAACATACGACAGTCCCGCCATTCCGGGAATCAACCTAGTGAACCTACGCTGCACGCCCTCCATAGCAAGAATATCCTTCCTCAAATTTGGAGACCAAAACTGCACACAGTACTCCAGGTGCGGTCTCACCAGGGCCCTGTACAACTGTAGAAGGACCTCTTTGCTCCTATACTCAACTCCTCTTGTTATGAAGGCCAACATTCCATTGGCTTTCTTCACGCTGTATCACTCTATGACTCTACGACTCTAACTTAATCTAAAGCAAAGTTGGCAGTGCACCTGCTTACACATGTAGCTCTCTTATGGTTAGAATTAACGGAACAATAAGCTGCAGCTTTCTCAGAGTGACCTAAGGCAAGTAGGTTAGTGAACAGTCCATAGAAGTAATTTTAACATAAAATTTTATAAGGATACAGTTTTATTGCCCTATCAAAGCACTATTTGAAGTACATAGCAACAGAAATACTCCCCATTATATTGAGAGCAACCGTGCATGTTATTACGTTAAGGCTTTTTGGCCCTGAGTTGGCATTTCTTCAGCAAACAACTAAGAGAAATCCCTATGCACTTGTTAAGGGAGGTTTTGACAGCACCAATGTAAATTAAAAAGCACTGTAGGGATTTATGTTGGTATATTATTTAACCCATTAGCACCTAGGTGACTTGTATTTTCAGTGTACGCTGGCTGCCTGGGAATAATAATGAGGGCAGCTGTAGTTGGGTTCACTTGGGACGAAGGGGGTAACCATCCACGTGTTAATTGGTTGCAGTGAGAGGCAGAATTATCGCAGGTCGTTGGCATCGTGCTAATTAATAATTGATACCACAACCGCTTTGTAACATCCAGAAGGCAAACAGGATAACGGTTTACGAAAAGTAATAGCTTCCAAAAGAAACAATAATCTTCGGGCATTGGGTGAGATTTAATTTGCAGGCGCATTAAAAAAATTAAATAAATGTGCGTTCAGCAATTTTTTTGGTCTGCACTCTTAGGGCGGCCACGGTGGCGCGGCGGTAGAGTTGCTGCCTAGACAGCGCTTGCAGCGCCGGACACCCGGGTTCGATCCCGACTACGGGTGCTGTCTGTACGAAGTTTGTACGTTCTCCCCGTGACCGCGCGGGTTTTCTCCGAGGTCTTCGGTTTCCTCCCACACTCCAAAGACGTACAGGTATATGTAGGCTAATTGGCTCGGTGTATGTGTAAATTGTAAGTGTGTAGGATGGTGTTAGTGTGCGGGGATCGCTGGTCGGTGCGGACCCGGTGGGCCGAAGGACCTGTTTCCACGCTGTATCTCTAAACTAAACTAAACTAAACTTCGTGGTGGTGTAGGATCAAGGGGTCAGGTGATTTGGTGGGAGCTCTAGGTAGGGTGTGCTGGGGGACTGGGAGGAACGGCAGTGGGTGATTAATTACTTGATCGGCCCTCATCCCCCCCTTCCCCGCCAACCAAACCAGGCAGAGGTCAGGTCATGCGGTGTGACACTGACAACAGCTCACCGATGGCCAATGTCCTATGGCCTTCTCAACTGTGAACGTATGACAGAGTCACAGAGTGAAACAGCGTGGAAACAGGCCATTCGGCCCAACTTGCCCACACGGACCATGATCTCCCAGCTACACTAGTCCCACCTGCCCGCGTTTGGCCCATATCCCCCCAAACCTGTCCTATCCATGTACATTTCTAACTATTTCTTAAGCGTTGGGATAGACCCTGCCTCAACTACCTCCTCAACCTCTCCTTGGTGCTTATACCCCCTAATCCAGGCAACATTCTGGCAAAACCTCTCTCCACCTATTCAAACCAAAGCACCCACATCCTTTCTGCAATAAAAGGGGGCAAGAAATGAACACAATTCTCTAAATGCGGCCAAACCAAAGTCCTATAAAGCTGTAGCATGACATACTGATTTTTATACTCACTACTCCTATGCTCCTGGTTTCCCTTTCTAGTAACGCCCCTGCAAAGCCCCTTGAGAATCATTTGAGCTTCAGTGAGATCATTGTTCCTTTTCTAAATTACTGAGCAGTGACATAATCTGCTCAATATTTCCTCATGACAACCCTTTATGCCAGGAACAGTCTGATGAAGATCAATAACACGTTTTCCTTGAATAAAGAGAAGTACACCATACCCACTACATCCTTATCGCATGACTAGTGGGGCCCGCACAATAGACAATAGACAATAGGTGCAGGAGGAGGCCATTCGGTCCTTCGAGCCAGCACCGCCATTCAATGTGATCATGGCTGATCATTCTCAATCAGTACCCCGTTCCTGCCTTCTCCCCATACCCCCTGACTCCGCTATCCTTAAGAGCTCTATCCAGCTCTCCCTTGAATGCATTCAGAGAATTGGCCTCAACTGCCTTCTGAGGGAGAGAATTCCACAGATTCACAACTCTCTGACTGAAAAAGTTTTTCCTCATCTCCGTTCTAAATGGCCTACCCCTTATTCTTAAACTGTGGCCCCTTGTTCTGGACTCCCCCAACATTGGGAACCTGTTTCCTGCCTCTAACGTGTCCAACCCCTTAATAATCTTATACGTTTTCGATGGCGCAGAGATAGAGTTACAGCGCCGGAGACCCAGGTTCGATCCTGACTACGGGTGCTGTCTGTACGGAGTTTGTACCAAAGATAATAGAGCAGAGCAAGATAGACCACTCGACCCTAAAAACCGTAGTATGTCTTGGCGCCATTTTAGTAGGCAGAAACTCGCAGAAACATTTTAAAAGAAAAATAACAAAAATCTGTGAATTGATAGATGAGATATATTCTGCATTTTTATGGTATCATCACACATACTGTTGCCCCAAAATACTGATTACACTGCGAGAGGCATAGCGAACGGTGGGTTTTGCCTACTAAAATGGCGGACGTTACGCTCCTTTGCGTACTACACTTCAGTATAGGCGATTTCGGCGAAGTGGTTCATCTTGCTCCTCTAGTATCTTTGGTTTGTACCTTCTTCCCGTGACCTGCATGGGTTCTTTCTGGGTGCTCCGGTTTCCACTCACACTCCAAAGACATACAGGTTTGTAGGTTAATTAGCTGGGTATAATTAGCAAGTTGGCGAGTTTCATTGCCTGTAACTCATTTTCACCTAGCCCACAGCTAACAATGCCTGTTTCCTTTATCATAGTGTCATAGAGATATATAGTGTGGAAACAGTCTCTTTGTCCCAACTTGCCCATGTTAACCAAAATGCCTCATCTATATTGTACCACCCGCCCATGTTTAGCCCATATCCCTCTAAACTTTTCGTCTCCATGTACCTCTCCAAATGTTCATTAGTTCATAGGTTTTCGGGGAAGAATTAGGCCATTTGACCCAAGTCTACTCCACCATTCAATCATGGCTGATCTCTCTTTCCTCTCATCCCCATTCTCCTGCTTTCTCCCTATCACCCCTGACACCCATACTAATCAAGACTGTGTCAATCTCCGCCTTTATACTATCCACTGACTTGGCCTCCACAGCCGTCTGTAAAATTGTATTTTTAATGTTGTTCTAGTATCTGTCTCTGAAGCTCATTCCACATACCCACCACCCTTTGCATAAAAAGTTGCCCCTCAGGTTCCCATTGAATCTTTTCCCTCTCACCTTAAACCTCTGTTCTCCGGTTCTAGATTCCCTTACTCTGAGTTAAAGACTGTGCTCCTACCGTACCTATTCCCCACATGATATTATACACCTGTATAAGATCACCTCTCAACCTCCTGCACTCCAAGGAATAAAGTACTAGCCTGCTCAACCTCTCCCTGTAGCTCAGGCCTTCAAGTCCTGGCAACATCTACATAAATCTCTTCTGCACTCTTTTTGCACCTTAACACAATAAGCCAGTTGAAGGCAATAAGCCTAAAACACTGCTTAAGACATTTCCAGCTTGTAACAGTAAACCCATACGTATGGGTGGTGTAGCGGTAGAGTTGCTGCCTCGCAACGCCAGAGATCCGGGTTCGATCCTGACTGGAGTTTGTACGTTCTCCTTCTGACCGCGTGGGTTTTCTCCGGGTGCTCCGGTTTCCTCCCACAGTCCAAAGACGTGCAGGTTTTTATCGGTTAATTGGCTTCTGCAAATTGAAAGTAATCCCTAGTGTGCAGGATAGTGCTTGTGTAATGGGGGAATCGCTGGTTGGCGTCGACTAGGTAGGCCCAAGGACCTGTTCCCACACTGTATCTCTAAACTAAACTAAACTAAAATTATACACTGCATGGAAATCGTCCCTTCAGCCCACCGAGTCCACCCGACCATCTGATCAGGATGGATCAGGTGTGTAGGTTAGTGCTTGTGTTATGGGGTGATAGCTGGCCGGCGTGGACTCGACGGGCCGAAGGGCCTGTTTCCAAACCATATCTCTAACATCTAACCCTAAACCTAAAATCATCGACCTGGATTGTTAAATCCATCCCACATCTTGTTAACAATTGCTAGTATTTTTTTGTGGTTTATTCCAGTTTTATTATTTTTTTTTTTTTGCAGAAGTAAGCCGATAGTTTGGTGAGGTAGTCTCATCTCATCTCATATACATACAGCCGGAAACAGGCCTTTTCGGCCCACCAAGTCCGTGCCGCCCAGTGATCCCCGTACATTAACACTATCCTACACCCACTAGGGACAATTTTTTTACATTTACCCAGCCAATTAACCTACATACCTGTACGTCTTTGGAGTGTGGGAGGAAACCGAAGATCTCGGAGTAAACCCACACAGGTCACGGGGAGAACGTACAAACTCCTTACAGTGCAGCACCCGTAGTCAGGATCGAACCTGAGTCTCCGGCGCTGCATTCGCTGTAAAGCAGCAACTCTACCGCTGCGCTACCGTGCCGCCCTGTCTGTGTCTTCAAGAGCAGCTGAGGAATGGACTTAACTGTCAACACGGTGGCACCATGGCGTAGCGGTAGAGCTACTGCCTTACCGCGCCAGAGACCCGGGTTCGATCCTGACTCCGGGTGCCGCCTCTACAAGGGTTTGTACGTTTCTCCCCGTGACCTGCGTGGGCTTTCTCCGAGATCTTCGGTTTCCTCCCACCCTCCAAAAAAAGTACAGGTTTGTAGGTTAATTGGCCTGGTATCAATGTAAAATTGTCCCCTCGTGTGTTACGGTGCGGTGATCGCCGGTCGGCACGGACCCGGTGGGCCGAAGGGCCTGTTTCCGCGCTGCGTCTCCAAACGAAACGAGACATTCCAACTTCAAGAGCGGAGAAGATGCATTTGTGGGAATATAGCAGTGCCATTCTTCCCCCCGCATTGATCTTAATAGCACCTTGTCTTGTTCCTCCTTGGTTTATACACTCCTTGGTTTATACACTCCTTGGTTTATACACTCCTTGGTTTATACACTCCTTGGTTTATACACTCCAGCTGGGGTTGAAAGGAATTTCCCCAGGGAATAAGGCGGAAACTATCCTTAGTTTCTTACCTTTGTAAATGGGGAAGTCATATTTGTTGCTAATACTGGAAATAAAGTGGAAACATTTTCTTTCTCAGCACAGCCTGTCATCCATCATTTAGATGTACACACATTTTCAAACAAATGAAGTGATGTCATTTTTTTTTCTCTTTATTATTTTGCTTTTTATGAGGCCGGGCCAAAGTAATAATTAAAGAATCATGTTTTGAGTGCACATTATTATTCGGGATAGACCTGACCTCCTCAGAGCAACTTGATTAAGTTCACCAGAGATTGCTGTAGGAAGATGGATTAATACAATAATCGATCACATGCTCGGCCACGAATTGAGAGCTGTCCAGGTTTGTTGCTGAATTGAGACATAATACGATATCCCCTTCACTTTCAGCCAAATCCCCTGTGCATTGGCAATTGTGTTGCAGTTATAAATTTTCAGCCAGATTGCTTGAGTTCTCTTTTCGACTGCAAAAAGTCACCAGTGGGTCCCCTTGAAATCGAACCCGAGTGAGCGGAATTATTTATCTCAATTGCTCGATTCAGAATTCTGCCGCGAATCATCCTTAATTGAAGGAGATGGTTGGACAGATGGCTGTGGGATGCTCTTTCACTGCTCACCTATGCATTGATCACAGATCCTGGAATTGCACGTGTGCATGTGTGCACATTCACATGCTTCGCACACCGATGCATGCAGGCATGCATGTATGCACATTCGTGTTTGCATTATGTACGTCCATGGTGCATGCTTGTGCACATGCATGTGCGTGCACACGTGAAATGCACGGACGTATTATCGTTTGTGCGTGAGGTTGCATTGCCCGCTTGTGAATGCAGACATGCATATGGTGCAGGTAGGCAGACACGCATGTAATTGTGCCCGCACGTGTGCGTACATTTTCACACACGTGTGTGTTCGTATGTTCTGCGTCTTGACTATCGCAGCAAAGTTCACGCAGACACACGGGTGAAAATGAACCGCACGCACACATGCATACGCAGGTGTGCGTGCGTTGTGCATTTGTTCGGAAGTTGTTCCGGCTTGGGTGTCATCAGTACACATGCAGGGAACGGAAAAGCTGGGATCGTTCTTTCCCATTGAGAAGGCAACTTAACCGAGACACCTACAATTATAACCGCAGTTTGCTTTAATGAATGGGGAGAATCGGTTTCCATTGACAAAGGGATGATGATCCAAAGATGGACGGTTAGCAAAAATGCCAACACACTTGGGAGATGATGAGATGTTCTTTTAACTTTATGCTGCAATTTGATCTGATCGAAAACACATTGACTGAAAGGGTAGTGGAAACAAAGCTAATAATAGCTTTCTAAAGAAAATTGGACAAGAACAGGAAATAACTACAGGGGCTATGGAAACTGAAAAAGGGTTTGGAACTAATTATCAAGCTGTTCATAGGGCTGGCACAGGCACAGAGGGCCGAATGGTCTTTTGGAGTGCACATTTACTCTGGTTTAGTTTAGTTTAGTTTAAAGATACAGCACGGAAACAGGCCCTTTGGCCCACCGGGTCCACACTGACCAGCAATCGTTGCGATCGTTGCGATCCCTGCACATTAGCACTATCCTACACTCATTGGGGACAATTTACAATTATACCAAGTCAATTAACCTTCAAACCTGTATTTCTTTGGAGTGTGGGAGGAAACCTGTAATCCCTGAGAAAACCCACGCAGGTCACGGGGAGTAAGTACAAGCTCTGTACAGACGAGCACCTGTAGTCAGGATCGAACCCGGGTCTCTAGCGTTGTAAAGCAGTAGCTCTACCGCTGCCTGCGTCACCGTGCCACCTCTTTGAACTGTAGAAAGGATGGAGAGAGAAAGCCAGCCATTACCAACAGCAAATTAAGCACTGTGATTGATTCTGAAGAGTTCTTCAAGTTCCTGGTTGAGCATTTCACGGAAGATCTGCCCTGGACCGCAGCACATTGATGCAATCACGGAGAAAGCCTCCCAACACCTCTTGTGCAGGAAGGAACTGCAGATGCTGGTTTACACCAAAGATAGACACAAAGTGCTGGGGTAACTCAACGGGTAAGGCAGCATCTCTGCAGAAAACGGATGGGTGACGTTTCGGGACAGGTCTAAAAACGTGTCACCCATCCATTCTCTCCAGAGATGTTGCCTGATCCGCTGAGTTCCTCCAGCACATTGAGTCTGCATTGACCAGTTGCATCATGGTCTGGTTCAGCTACTCGAACGCCCAGGAATGAAGGAGATTACAGAGAATGGTGGACACTGCCTGCTCCAGATCACAGCTACTGATCTGCAGCGGGCCAGACAGCATCCCTGGAGAAAAGGAATAGGTGACGTTTCGGGTCTGAAGACGGGTCTCGACACGAAACGTCACCTATTCCTTTTTTCCAGAGATGCTGCCTGACCCGCTGAGTTACTCCAGCTTTTTGTGTCTGTCTACAGCTACTTATCTGCCCGCCAGCATTTTATGTATACCCTTAAGGGGTGACAGCTCCTGTGGTTGCAGCTCCTAGACTGTGGAACAGCATCCCTCTCCCCATCGGAACTGCCCCCTCCATCGACTCCTTTAAGTCCAGGCTCAAAACCTATTTTTACTCCCTAGCGTTTGAGGCCCTCTGAGGGGGCGCTGTGAACTGTTTATGTATGTGCTGTTATGTCTGTGTGCCATTGTATGTTCGTTTCTTAGTACCTGAACTGATGTACAGCACTTTGGTCAACGTGGGTTGTTTTAAATGTGCTATACAAATAAAATTGACTTGACTTGACTAAGGTGGCTTAGCGGCAGAGTTGCTGCCTTACATCACCAGAGACCCGGGTTCAATCCTGACTACGGGTGTTCTCTGTGCGGAGTTTGTACGTTTTCCCCGTGACCTGCGTGGATTTTCTCCGAGAACTTCCGTTTCCTCCCACACTCCAAAGACGTACAGGTTTGTATGTTAATTGGCTTGGTGTAAGTGTAAAAATTGTCCCTAGTGTGTATAGGATAATGTTACTGTGCAGCAATCGCTGGTCGATGTGGACTCGGTGTATCTCGAAACTAAACTCAAAAAGCATCTTCAAAGAGCCCCACCACCCTGGCCACACTCATATTTCACTCCTACCATCGGGAAAAAGTTGTAGGAATCTGAAAACCATGACCACCTGGTTCAAGAAGAGCTTCTTCCCAACTGCCTCCATTTAGAACTGAGATGAGGAAAAGCTTTTTCAGTCAGAGAGTTGTGAATCTGTGGAATTCTCTGCCTCAGAAGGCAGTGGAGGCCAATTCTCTGAGTGCATTCAAGAGAGAGCTGGATAGAGCTCTTAAGGATAACGGAGTCAGGGGGTATGGGGAGAAGGCAGGAACGGGGTACTGATTGAGAATGATCAGCCATGATCACATTGAATGGCGGTGCTGGCTCGAAGGGCCGAATGGCCTCCTCCTGCACCTATTGTCTATTGTCTATTGTCTATTGTCTATTGTCTATTGTCTATTGTCTATTGTCTATTGTCTATTGTCTATTGTCTATTACCATCAGGCTCTTGAACAGCGCACAACACCAACCTCAACTCTAAACTAAGGACTGTATTTGGTTGCACTAAGGAGTTTGGGTTCTTTTGCACTAGTATTGGGGCTATTAATTTATTGAAACTCTGTTTATTTTATATTATCGATGCATATTGGTTCTACAAGTCTGTTCTGCTGCTGCAGGTAACAATTTCATTGTTCCGTTGTCACGACATATGACAGTTAAACCCTTGATTCGTGGAAACAAAGAACTACAGATGCTGGTTTATACCAAAGGTAGGCACAAAGTGCTGGAGTAACTCAATGGGTCGGGCAGCATCTCTGGAGAAAAAGGATAGTTTAGTTTAGTTTGGA
Source organism: Rhinoraja longicauda (assembly GCF_053455715.1). Taxonomy (NCBI): domain Eukaryota; kingdom Metazoa; phylum Chordata; class Chondrichthyes; order Rajiformes; family Arhynchobatidae; genus Rhinoraja; species Rhinoraja longicauda. The sequence goes on along the minus strand of NC_135959.1, from coordinate 9,128,764 downwards.
GATACAGTGCGGAAACAGGCCCTTCTGCCCACCGAGTCTACGCCAACAAGTGATCCCCTTGCACTAATGCTATCCGGCACACACAAGGGACAATTTACATCGGCGAAACCAAGCGCAGGCTCGGCGATCGCTTCGCTGAACACCTGCACTCGGTCCGCATTAACCAAACTGATCTCCCGGTGGCCGAGCACTTCAACTCCCCCTCCCATTCCCAGTCTGACCTTTCTGTCATGGGCCTCCTCCAGTGCCATAGTGAGGCCCACCGGAAATTGGAGGAACAGCACCTCATATTTCGCCTGGGCAGTTTGCAGCCCAGTGGTATGAACATCGACTTCTCCAACTTTAGATAGTCCCTCTGTCCCTCCCTTCCCCTCCTCCTTCCCAGATCTCCTTCTATCTTCCTTTCTCCACCTATATCCTTCCTTCGTCCCGCCCCCCTGACATCAGTCTGAAGAAGGGTCTCGACCCGAAACGTCATCCATTCCTTCTCTCCTGAGATGCTGCCTGCCCTGCTGAGTTACTTCAGCATTTTGTGAATAAATCGATTTGTACCAGCATCTGCAGTTATTTTCTTATAGGGACAATTTACAATTGTACTAAGCCAATTAACCTACAAACCTGCACGTCTTTGAAGTGTGGGATGAAACCAGAGATCCCGGAGTAAACCCATGCAGGTCACGGGGAGAAGGTACAAACTCCGTACAGACAGCACCCGTAGTCAGGATCGAACCTGGGACTCTGGCGCTGAAAGGCAGAAACTCTACCGCTGCGCCATCGTGCCCCGCTACGTGATGGTAGGTGACGTTTTGGGTCGGGACCTTTCTTCTGACTTCTTGACTCCTAACTACTTAAGAGCAAGCATGAGCTGGATGGCCTAAATGACCATTTGTGTTACAACTGCTACATCTTACTGATAGAACCGTGAAAGGCAAAGTGCATCACATCACTTAAAGCGATCACATCACTGCCCTTTAAGTGTGTGCATTGTGAACAGTACATACACTTACAAAATGAACTGTGCTACACCTCACCGTGAAAGGCTTGGATAGAGTGGATGGGGAGAGGATGTTTCCACTAGTGGGAGAGTCTAGGACCAGAGGCCGCAGCCTCAGAATTAAAGGACGTTCCTACAGAAATGTGATGAGAAGGAATTTCTTTGGTCAGAGGGTGATGAATCTGTGGAATTCATTCCCACAGACGGCTGTGGATATTTTTTTACGGCAAAGATTGATAGATTCTAAATTAATAAGGGGGTCAGGGGTTATGGGGAGAAGGCAGGAGAATGGGGTTGAGAGGGAAAGCTAGATCAGCCAAGATTAAATGGCAGAGTAGACTTGATGGGCCGAATGGCCTAATTTTGATCTTTATAAGTGGCGGCACGGTGGCGCAGCGGTAGAGTTGCTGCCTTACAGCGAATGGAGCGCTGGAGACTCAGGTTCGATCCTGACTACGGGCGCCGTCTGTACGGAGTTTGTACATTCTCCCCGTGACCTGCGTGGGTTTTCTCCGAGATCTTCGGTTTCCTCCCACACTCCAAAGACTTACAAGTATGTAGGTTAATTGACTGGGTAAATGTAAAAATTGTCCCTAGTGTGTGTAGGATAGTGTTAATGTGCGGGGATCGCTGGGCGGCGCGGACTCGATGGGCCGAAGGGCCTGTTGTCGCGCTGTATCTCCAAATCTAAAATCTAAATCTAAATCTAAAAAATAACTTATGATACTTATGATTATGAACAGTATCACGGCAGCTTTGTTGTTCATCTTCAATCCTATTAAACATTTAATAGTTAGATTGTTTTTGATGATAAGAATATGTACTGTTAAGAAAAGTAAAACTGCCCCTTATCGATACCTTTTAAAAGACTGTTCATTTTTCCTTATAGTGTCCTTATATCCATATATTCATCTTTCTTCATGATTAGAAGTGCAACAAATTAAATTCTTCAATTTATACACATTGTGGAATGCTTTGAAAATAAACTAAGATAGGCTGATAAGTCTTGATGTAGCATTAGTTTTCAACTAAGATGGACACAAAAACCTGGAGTATCTCAGTGGGTTCGGCAGCATCTCTAGAGAAAAGGAATAGGTGACATTTCAGGTGGAGACCCTTCTTCCAACTGGGAGTCAGGGCAGAGGGAACCAAGAGATATAGCAGGTACATAGAGCAATTGAATTAATCAACTGTTGGCCTTTGGTGGAGCTGAAATATTGAATAACATTTAGAAGCAAAAAAGCTTTATAAATAAACGTAAATTTATTTTACGATGTTGGGGGAGTCCAGAACCAGGGGCCACAGTTTAAGAATAAGGGATAGGCCATTTAGGACTGAGATGAGGAAAAATGTTTTCACCCAGAGAGTTTGGAATCTGTGGAATTCTCTGCCACAGAAGGCAGTGGAGGCCAATTCATTGGACATTTCCAAGAGAGAGCTAGATTTAGCTCTTAGGGCTAATGGAATCAAAGGATATGGGGGAAAAAGCAGGAACGGGGTACCGATTTTGGTTGATTAGGCATGATCTTATTGAATGGTGGTGCTGGCTCGAAGGGTCGAATGGCCTACCCCTGCAACCATTTTCTATATTTCTATGTTTCTGTGTTTACAGCGCGACAGACCCGGGTTCGATCCTGACAATGGGTGCTGTCTGTCTGGAGTTTGTACGTCTTCCCTGTGATGGCATGGGTTTCATCCGGGTGCTCCGGTTTCCTCCCACACTCCAAAGACTTGCAGGTTTGTAAGTTAATTGGCTTTTGGTGGGGCTGAAATATTGAATAACATTTAGAAGCCAAAAAGCTTTATAAATGAACGTAAATTTATTTTAAGATGTTGGGGGAGTCCAGAACCAGGAGCCACAGTGGCCCGCTGCGGACCTTTCACCGTCCGGCGGGGCCTGAAATAGGCCGTGGGATTTTTTTCCGCCCGGCGGGGGCTTCAATGTCGGGAGCCCCGACCGCCCCGATGTGCAGCGGCGGCGTCTTCGCCCGCCCCGGATCGCGGGGCTTGGGTCGGCCCGCTGCGGACCTTTCACCGTCCGGCGCGGCCTGGAACGTGGCAACTTCAGCAGCCTGACCGCAGGAGAAGACGGCAGGGGAAGAGAAAATATATTCTGGCCTTCCATAACAGTGAGGAGGTGACTGGAGGAGACTCACTGTGATGGATGTTCCTTTTTTTTGTTTTGTGTTGGTTTGTGATTGTGTGTAAAATTGTTTATTTTTATTGCTCTATTGCTGAACTATGGGTGACCTTTCATTTCACTGCATATCTTGTATGTGTATGTGACAAATAAACTTGACTTGACTTCTGTGCATTGTGCCTGGAGTGCAGAATAGTAGGGTATGGATGGTTGCTGTTTGGTGCGGACTCGGTGGGTCGAACGGCTTGCATCTCTAAACTAAACTAAACTAAACAAAAAAAAATTCAAGGCTCTTGTGATGGGCCTGTTGTGGTTCAATTCATAGCACTTCATGTCAGAAATTTATAAATCCAATTCCACTCCAGAGATTTGGGATAAAAAATAAGTCGTCAAGTCAATTTGTATACAGGGGTTTCATACAGTGGAATTTAGAAGGATGAGGCTTGTATACAGTGGAATTTAGAAGGATGAGAGGAGATCTTATGGAAACGTATAAGATTATTAAGGGGTTGGACACGTTCGAGGCAGGAAACAGGTTCCCAATGTTGGGGGAGTCCAGAACAAGGGGCCACAGTTTAAGAATAAGGGGTAGGCCATTTAGAACTGAGATGAGGAAAAACCTTTTCAGTCAGAGAGTTGTGAATCTGTGGAATTCTCTGCCTCAGAAGGCAGTGGAGGCCAATTCGCTGAATGCATTCAAGAGAGAGCTAGATAGAGCTCTTAAGGATAGCGGAGTCAGGGGGTATGGGGAGAAGGCAGGAACGGGGTACTGATTGAGAATGATCAGCCATGATCACATTGAATGGCGGTGCTGGTTCGAAGGCCGAATGGCCTCCTCCTGCACCTATTGTCTATTGTCTATTGTCTATTGTCTAATTTTATTTGTATAGCACATTTAAAAACAACCCACGTTGACCAAAGTGCTGTCCATCAGTTCAGGTACTAAGAACGAACATACAATGGCACACAAACATAACAGCACATACATAAACAGTTCACAGCGCCCCCTCAGAGGGCCTCAAACGCTCGGGAGTAGAAATAGGTTTTGAGCCTGGACTTAAAGGAGTCGATGGAGGGGGCAATTCTGATGGGGAGAGGGATGAAAAAAAAGGCTAACATACCAGTACAGTACTGAGGGAGTGCTACACTGCTGGAGATACTGATTTTTGAATGACTGTTCAGCTATGGCTTTGTCTTTCTTATCAAGTGGATATCAACATTCTCATGGGAAATAAAAGATACAACATGCTGGAGTAACGCATCTCTGGATAACATGTGAAAATGCATACCTCTTGGACAGTTTCTTCCCAGCTGTTATCAGGCAACTGAACCATCCTACCAACAACTAGAGAGCAGTCCTGAACTAATATCTACCTCATTGGAGACCCTCGGATGATCTTTGATTACACTTTGTCGGGCTTATCTTGGCCTAAACGTTATTCCCTTATCATGTGTCTGTATACGATGAATGGCTCGATTGTAATCATGTATTGTCTTTCCTTAAACTGCTTAGCATGCAACAAAAGCTTTTCACTGTACCTCAATACAATACAATACAATATATAAGAAAATAACTGCAGATGCTGGTACAAATCGATTTATTCACAAAATGCTGGAGTAACTCAGCAGGTCAGGCAGCATCTCGGGAGTGAAGGAATACAATATATCTTTATTGTCATTGTACAGGGAGGGGTACAACGAGATTGGGACTTCCATACGATGCAATAAATTAATTAGCTAATCAGTATTAATTTCAATTAATTTAAATTTAAACAGCCCAATGAAACAAATTAGAACAGTTTTAAAACAGAATAAAGTGCAAGTAGGTCTGTGCCGGTTCACTGTGCGATGTGACCATCCGGCTCAGCAGGACCAGTTCATAGCAGCTATGGCCCTGGGGATGAAGCTGTTCCTGAGTCTGGAGGTGCGGGCGTAGAAGGCCTTGTAGCATCTGCCCGATGGTAGAAGTTCAAACAGACTATTGCAGGGGTGTGAAGAGTCTTTGTGGATGCTGGTGGCTTTTCTGAGGCATCGTGTGTTGTAGATGCCCTCCAAGGCTGGTTGCTGTGTTCCGATAGTCTTCTGAGCTCTATGGACTACCCGCTGAAGAGCTTTCCTCTCTGCCTCCGTGCAACTGAGATACCACACCTTGATACACATAACAATAAACTAAACTAAACTAAACTAAACTAAACTAAACTAAACTAAACTAAACTAAACTAAACTAAACTAAACGAAGGTGACGCTTCAGGTCCTGAGCTGAAACATCAGCTCTCCAAGTCCTCCAGAGAATCTCGAGTGGTTTTAAGAGGGGAAGAAATTGAACCATTCACTTTGCGATGGAAGGCAGGGACAAATGGGTGGGGTTGGGGGGATGGGGGGGAGTGGGGTTGGGGGGATGGGGGGGAGTGGGGTAAGGGGGGAAGCAAACGCTCTCTGGAACTTAAATCTTCCTCCCCCACCCGGATTACAATCAGCCTGCTGTTAGGACGTGAACGCCTGCTAACAGATAGGTGGATTGACCAAGACAAACCAGAAGCCACAGTCTTAGAATAAAGGGACGGCCATTTAAAACTGAGGTGAGAAGGAACTTTTTCACCCAGAGAGTTGTGAATTTGTGGAATTCTCTGCCACAGAGGGCAGTGGAGGCCAATTGACTGGATGAATTTAAAAGAGGGGCTAGCGGAATCAAGGGATATGGGGAGAAGGCAGGCACGGGTTACTGACTGTGGACGAACAGCCATGATCACAATGAATGGCGGCGCTGGCTCGAAGGGCCGAATGGCCTCCTCCTGCACCTATTTTCTATGTTTCTATGTTTCTAGAAAGACTGAAGATGGACACAAAAAGCTGGAGTGTAACTCAGCTGGGACAGGCAGCATCTCTGGAGGAGAGGGAATGGGTGACGTTCCGGGTCGAGACCCGTCTTCGGACCCGAAACGTCCACCCATCCCTTCCCTGTTGTTTTTTTTTTTCTGGGTGTCCGCCTTCGGTTTAAAACCGGCGTCTGCAGTTCTTTCCCTCGCACACGGGAAACACTGACATGCCGATGATGGAGCCCTAATGTTAACAAACACTGGTTTGTCAGCCTCATCAAACCCGAAGCAGGCTGAGTAGAAGGTGCTATTTAAAGCTACCCCACAGTCAATTAAAATACAGTAATGATGACATCTGCAGCGTACATGATGATCAAAGCGGAGTTTGCCCACACAGCTTCTGACATGAAAACGCTATGTTGGCGGAGGACTGACACCGAGTAACAGGTCAGGTAATTATGGGAACATCTATGATGTATCTGTTCCAGTTGTTTAGCTCTGCCCATTATCAGAACCATCAGAGTGAAGCCGCGCTTCTCCCTGGCAGTGACGGCTCGTAAGGCTGGTGACACCGTGCTCCCTAGCTGTGGATGGTGGCTCAGGCAGAGCTGAATTAATTTGACAGTAAATAGGTGACAGGCAGTAGGCTCCTGCTCCCACCATTTTTTTTAATTGCTCCAAGGCAGTTCTCTCTCCCCCCACCCCCCACCCATCCTCCCCCTCCTCCTCCTCCTCCTCCTCCTCCTCCTCCACCTGCCCCCCCCCCCCCCCACCCCACCAACTCCTCCCTTCCCCTTCAAGCCACTCCCCACACCCCACCATCCCTCAATAACACCCCCCTCCCCTTCTCTCCCTAACCCTTCCACTTTGTGGGAGTCCCTCCAAAACCACGGCCCCGGCCGTGATCAGTAATACTTCAGTCTCCCTCACCACACTCTGATTTGCATGATAATTAGTTGACATCGACAAATTTAAAAAAAAATAAAATAAAATAAAAAATTCCCTCACACCAAATTGCATGCATTAATTATGGAGATTAAAAAGCATCGGTGAACTCTTTGCCTTGATGTGTTTATTAAATTAATAAAGAACTTGACAGCTGCAGCACTCCCTGAGCAACAGACAGGCGAGGACGCGCGTTTGGTTAAACTTCCAGCAAATGACCAGCTTAACCCAAAAACGGTAACTGTGTGGAGTACCTGCTTCACTCACTTCTCATCTGCGGCTAACTGCGTCTACTAATTAACCCTTTGATGGTCAGAAAGTCTTTTTAATTTTTTTTTTATACCCTGCCAATTCGTTGTAGTTTTTTGTTTAAATCGAGGGAAAAATCTTTAAATGCTTTCTCTTCTGAACCGATTGTAAGGACGTTAACACAAGCACACGAAGCCAACATCATATCATCATGTCATATATATACAGCCGGAAACAGGCCTTTTCGGCCCTCCAAATCCGTGCCGCCCAGCGATCCCCGTACATTAACACTATCCTACACCCACTAGGGACAATTTTTACATTTACCCAGCCAATTAACCTACATACCTGTACGTCTTTGGAGTGTGGGAGGAAACCGAAGATCTCGGAGAAAACCCACGCAGATCACGGGGAGAACGTACAAACTCCTTACAGTGCAGCACCCGTAGTCAGGATCGAACCTGAGTCTCCGGCGCTGCATTCGCTGTAAAGCAGCAACTCAACCGCTGCGCTACCGTGCCGCCCAACATGCGAGGCATAAAGTGCTGGAGTAGCTCAGCGGGACAGGCAGCATCTCCGGATAGAAGGAATGGATGGCGTTTTTTAGGTTTGAGATACTTCTTCAGACCGACCATCTCTGGAGAGAAGGAATGGGTGACGTTTTTCGGGTCGAGATCCGTCTTCAGACTGACCATCTATGCAGAGAAGGAATGGGTGGCGTTTTTCGGGTCGAGACCCTTCTTCAGACTGAGAGTCAGGGGAGAGGGAGACACAGAGATATGGAAGGGCACGGTGTGAAAACGAAAGATCAAAGTGGACAAAGTTCAAGGGAAATGTAGAATAGAAAATGTGCCTCCCTCTTCCATATCTGTGACTCCCTCTCCCCTCACTCTCAGTCTTAAGAAGGGTCTCGACCTGAAACGTCACCTATTCCTTCCATCCAAAGATGCAGTCTGACCCGCTGAGTTACTCCAGCATTTTGTGCCGACCTTCGGTGTAAACCGGCATCTGCAGTTCTTTCCTAAACGTCAGGTGCAGTCCGACCCCACCCAATATGTCGTCCACCATTCCCTCCATGGATGGTGCCTGATCTGCAGAGTTCCTCCAGAGGTTTGTGTTTTGCTCAAGTTTCCAGCATCTGCGATTCCTAGCGTCTCCAACGCACAAAGTGTGCATTTTTGCACACCAGACGTACAAATCCTTTTCACACCAGACGTACAAATAAGCAGCGACATTGAAAATCACATAGGGAATGAGTGCATCTGAACCATTTTCCAGCTGGGCTAAATGCTGAATTGGGTTTGTCTAACCCTCTTGCCAACTGTTTGGTGAAGGTGCATTTGGGGAAGGGACTTTAGGGGCATTTTTGGTGAAGGGTTAACACATGACGAGCGTTTGCCGGCACTGGGCCTGTACTCGCTGGAGTTCAGAAGGACGAGGGGAGAACCTATTGAAACTTACCGAATAGTGAAAGGCCTGGATAGAGTGGATGCGGAGAGGATGTTTCCACTAGTGGGTGAATCTAGGAGGCCGTTGCCTCAGAATTAAAGGACGTTCCTTTAGGAAGGAGAGCAGGAGAATTTATTTTGTCAGTGGGTGGTGAATCTGTGGAATTCATTGCCACAGAAGACTGAGGAGGCTAAGTCAATTGATATTTTTAAGGCCGAGATAGATTTTTGATTAGTACGGGTGTCAGAGGTTATGGAAAGAAGAAAGGAGAGGGAAAGACAATAGACAATAGACAATAGGTGCAGGAGGAGGCCATTCGGCCCTTCGAGCCAGCACCGCCATTCAATGTGATCATGGCTGATCATTCTCAATCAGTACCCCGTTCCTGCCTTCTCTCCATACCCCCTGACTCCGCTATCCTTAAGAGCTCTATCTAGCTCTCTCTTGAATGCATTCAGAGAATTGGCCTCCACTGCCTTCTGAGGCAGAGAATTCCACAGATTCTAAAAAGATTGATCAACCATGATTAAATGGCGGAGTAGACTTGATGGACCAAATGTCCTGATTCTGCTACTATCACTTACAAACATTTAATTGTTTCAATGCCGAATAGATAGGAATTGCTCCTGGGATTGACCTGATGGAAAGCTTTGCTGGATTTCGCGTAGATCAAAGGTGTGTAGGCAGAACCAAAGGAAGATTTGGCCAAGACTTGACACAAGAAGCTGGAGTAACTCTGCGGGTCAGGCAGCATCACTGGAGAAAAGGAATAGGTGGCGTTTCGGGTCGAGGCCCTTCATCAGACTGAGAGTCAGGGGGAAGAGGATACGAGGCATATAGAAGGTACATAGGACAAATGAATGAAAGATATGCAAAATAGCAACGAAGATCAAGGAAAGGTGGAGCCCACAATGGTCCATTGTTGGCTGCGGGGTAGGTGATAACGAGTTATACAGAGAGTGAAACTCAACAGGACGACAGTGAAACTAGAATGAGAACTAGGGTGGGGGGAGGGACGGAAAGAGAGGGGAAGCAAGGATTACTTGAAGTTAGGAAAGTCAATCTGTAAGCTGCCCAAGCAAAATATGAGGTGCTGATCCTCCAATTTGTGTTTGGCCTCACACTGACAGTGGAGGAGGCCCAGGACAGAACGTTCAGTGTGGGAATGGGAGGGGGTGTTAAAGATTTGGCAAACTGTTTTGATATACGCAATGACCCTTCCAAGAGAAGATAGTCAAGAGTCAAGAGTGTTTGATTGTATATATGTCCTGAAACGGAACAATGAAATTGCAGTAGATAGACAAAATGTGCTGGAGTAACTCAATGGGTCAGGCAGCAGGTCTGGTGAAAATGATTGGGTGACGTTTTGGCCTGACCCGTTGAAACATAGAAACATAGAAAATAGGTGCAGGAGGAGGCCATTCAGCCCTTCGAGCCAACACCGCCATTCATTGTGATCATGGCTGATCATCCACAATCAATAATCTGTGCCTGCCTTCTCCCCATATCCCTTGATTCCACTAGCCCCTAGAGCTCTATCTAACTAACTCTTTTCAATATTTCCTCATATGACAGTCTCGCCATCCCAGCGATCAATCTCGTGAACCTACCATGCACTGCCTCAATTACAAGGATGTCCTTCCTCAAATTAGGAGACCAAAACTGTACACAATACTCCAGATGTGGTCTTACCAGGGCCCTATACAACTGCAGAGGAACCTCTTTACTCCTTTACTGAAATCCTCTCGTTAGGAAGGCCCGAGTTACACATGTCTGAAGAAGGGACCCGACCCAAAAGGTCGCCTCATCCTTTTTCTCCAGAGATGCTGCTTGACCCGCTGAGTTACTCCAGCATTTTGTGTCCTTCTTTGGTAACGCCAGCCATCACATGGCACTATCTTCCCCAGAAGCACTGCAGAGCTTCATGACTCTGGCCAGAACATCCTATGGATGATTGAATAATGGAATTCTTGCAAACTTAGACAACGCTATTCAGTTTATTATATCACTTTGGTTTATTGTCGTGTGCACGGAGGTGCAGCGAAAAGATTTTGTTGCGTGCTAAGCAGCCAGTGGAAAGGTTATGATAACATAACCTTGATTCCAATCGAGCCATTCACAATGTACAGATACATGATAAGGGAATAGCGTTCAGTGCAAGGTAAAGCCAGCAAAGTTTGTTCAAAGTGCGTAGGAAAAACAAATTGCAGATGTTGGTTTAATTCGAAGGTAGACACACAATGCTGGAGTAACTCAACGGGTCAGGTAGCATCTCAGGAGAGAAGGAATGGGTGACGTTTCGGGTCGAGACCCCTCTTCAGCAAGTCTGCTCAAAGATAGTCCGAGGGTCACCAATGAGGTAGATAATAGTTCAGCACTGCTCTCTGGCTGTGGTGGGATGAATCAGTTGCTTGATAACAGCTAGAAAGAAACTGGCCCTGAATCTGGAGGTGTGCGTTTTCACACTTCTTTCTATACCTTTTGCCTGATGGTAGAGGGGAGAAGAGGGAGTGGCCAGGGTGTGACTCGTCCTTGATTATGCTGCTGGCCTTGCCAGGGCAGCGTTAGGTATAAATGGAGTCAATGGAAGGGAGGTTGGTTTGTGTGGTGGTTTGGGCTGCTCTCTGGTTGCGGTAGGATGTCTTAGTTGCCTGATAACAATAGACAATAGACAATAGACAATAGGTGCAGGAGTAGGCCATTCAGCCCTTCGAGCCAGCACCGCCATTCAATGCGATCATGGCTGATCACTCTCAATCAGTACCCCGTTCCTGCCTTCTCCCCATACCCCCTCACTCCGCTATCCTTAAGAGCTCTATCCAGCTCTCTCTTGAAAGCATCCAACGAACTGGCCTCCACTGCCTTCTGAGGCAGAGAATTCCACACCTTCGCCACCCTCTGACTGAAAAAGTTCTTCCTCATCTCCGTTCTAAATGGCCTACCCCTTATTCTTAAACTGTGGCCCCTTGTTCTGGACTCCCCCAACATTGGGAACATGTTATCTGCCTCTAATGTGTCCAATCCCCTAATTATCTTATATGTTTCAATAAGATCCCCCCTCATCCTTCTGTGATAGATTCTCAATTGGGTTTTTTTCCACTGTTCCTTTATTAGAATCACCAACCTTTTAATTTTAGACGGATACACAGTCTTGTAAAGACAATAGATTTTCACTCCAGCAAACTCGGTCTTCATTTACTGATGTTCCTTGGAGACATTTCAGATCATTGAGTGAACAAGGAAAGAAATCTTAATATAAGCTTCCCCCATCCATTGACTAATTTCTGGCAGAGTGTAATGTTGTCTACTCTAATTATTTAATTTTGCAGCGGTAATTCCAATTATTTAAATAATTACTTGATCAACAAAATGGGCGGCGCGGTGGCGCAGTGGTAGAGTCGCTGCCTTACAGCGCTTACAGCTACACAGACCATGGTTCGATCCTGACTACGGGTGCTGTCTGTACGGAGTTTGCACGTTCTCCCCGTGACCTGTGTGGGTTTTCTCCGAGATCTTCGATTTCCTCCCACACTCCAAAGACGTACAGGTTTGTAGGTTAATTGGCTTTGTGTAAAAATGTAAATTGTCCCTAGTGTGTGTAGGTGTGCGGGTCGGTGTGGACTCGGTGGGCCGAAGGGCCTGTTTCCGCGCTGTTTCGCTAACCTAAACTAAACTAAAAATATTTGTGTTGCCAGACAATTCAGAATCTGTTATATTGAATTTGAAGTTGAATGCGTTTCAATTTATTCCCCTTTTTTTATTCCTCTTTATTTACATTTCACTCAAATGTAATCAGTCGTGAGCTTTAGCTACCTGGTGACTTATTAAATAGAGGAAAATGAGGTGCTAAGAATTCTTCCCCACTGGGTATTGTCAAGAGGACGATGGGCCAAAGATACACTAATAAAATCGCCTCAGAGCAATTTAATCATTTATTTTTCAAAGCAGCACTTGTTGATATCTACAATTTCATATTCATATTTTTGTAATCTTTACCTGCAGCATTGAAACAGCAAGTGTTTCAAAATTACAATGTATTTTTATTGTTCAAACACAGCTTACAGGGAAAAAAGGCTATTTTAAACGCGAGAAAAAAATGTTCTAAACTTTGTTGTTGGAGGCACTGTTATAGAAACATAGGAAATAGGTGCAGGAGTAGGCCATTCGGCCCCTTGAGCCTGCACCGCCATTCAATATGATCATGGCTGATCATCCAGCTGAGTGACCTGTACCTGCCTTCTCTCCATACCCCCTGATCCCTTTAGCCACAAGGGCCACATCGAACTCCCTCTTAAATATAGCCAATGAACTGGCCTCAACTACCTTCTGTGGCAGAGAATTCCACAGACTCACCACTCTCTGTGTGAAGAAATGTTTTCTCATTTCGGTCCTAATAGACTTCCCCCTTATCCTTAAGCTGTGATCCCTGGTTCTGGACTTCCCCAACATCGGGAACAATCTTCCCGCATCTAGCCTCTCAAACCCCTTAAGAATTTTATATGTTTCTATAAGATCCCCCCTCAATCTTTTAAATTCCAGCGAGCACAAGCCTAGTCTATCCAGTCTTTCTTCATATGAAAGTCCTGCCATCCCAGGGATCAATCTGGTGAACCTTCTCTGTATTCCCTCTAAGGCTAGAATGTCTTTAGTCAGATTAGGAGACCAAAACTGTAGACCTAGTAGAGCTGCCACCTTACTGCTCCAATGACTCTGGCTCAAACTTGATGGCTGCTGCTGTCTGTGTGGAGTTTGCACGCATCCCCGTAAATGGATGAGGTTCCTCCGGGTGCTCCGGATCCCCCCCCCCCACGTCTTAAAACACGCACGTCGGTGGATTAGGCTGGTGAGTCTGTGGAATTCATTGCCACAGAAGGCCAAGTCAGTGGATATATTTAAGGCAGAGATGGATAGATTCTTGATTAGTGCGGGTGTCAGTGGTTGTGGGGAGAAGGCAGGAGAATGGGCTTAGGAGGGAGGGATAGATCAGCCATGACTGAATGGCGGAATAGACTTGATGGGCAGAATGGCCTAATTCTGCTCCTGTCACTTACGACCTTCTGATTAATTGTGTACCAGCTGCGTAGCTGGATCACAGGAGAACTATCTGTGGGAGAGAGGATGGAAATGCACGAGGGAAAATAGGATCATGTGGTAGACAGTTGATGGGTTGTACTGCATGGTGTGATGGTAGGCGTGACAATAACCTGAAGTGAACTGAACTGACCCAGACACGTCACCCCGCAGTCATGACGCCCTCTCACGTTCAAGTGCCTTTGCTTCAACTCCATGCGTCAGGGCTTCTCTCTCACAAGATGGATGTTGTTTAGTTTAGTTTAGTTTAGAGATACAGTGCAGAAACAGGCCCTTCGGCCCACCGAGTCCGTACCGACCGGCAATTGGTCGCACCTCACCAGCCGCACACTAACGTTGCCTTACACACACTGGGGACAATTTACAATTAACCTGTACGTCTTTGGAGTGTTGGAGGAAACCGGAGCACCCGGAGGAAACCCACGCAGGTCACAGGGAGAATGGGGGCACGGTGGCGCAGCGGTAGAGTTGCTGCCTTACAGCGAATGCAGCGCCGGAGACTCAGGTTCGATCCTGACTACGGGAGCCGTCTGTACGGAATTCGTATGTTCTCCCCGTGACCTGCGTGGTTTTTCTCCGAGATCTTCAGTTTCCTCCCACACTCCAGGGTTAATTGGCTTGGTAAATGTAAAAATTGTCTGCAGTGGGTATAGGATAGTGTTAATGTGCGGGGATCGCTGGGCGGCGCGAACCCGGTGGGCCGAAGGACCTGCATCTGCGCTGTATCTCTAAATCTAAAAAAAAAATCTAAACGTACAAACTCCATACAGACAGCACCCATGGTCAGGATCGAACCTGGGTCTCTGGCGCTGTGAGGCAACAACTCTACCGCCGTGCCACCATGCCGCCCGGTTATGTAGGTGGATCGTATGAGAATCAGGGGAGGGAGAGTGGATGGAGATGCAGAAAGGAAAATGCAGTTTGGTTGATGGCTGGTATTGTGTGATGGTTAATCTTCTAACTTCCAACTGTCTGTACGGTGTTTGCACGTTCGCCCCGTGGCCTCGTGGGTTTTCTTCAGGTGCTCCAGTTTCCTCCGACACTCCGGTCTGGGCACCATGTTACAGGAAAGATATTGTCAAGCTTGAAAGGGTTCAGAAAAGATTTTTGAGAATGTTGCCAGGACTAGAGGGTGTGAGCTATAGGGAGAGGTTAAGTAGGCTGGGTCTCTATTCCATGGAGTGTAGGAGGATGAGGGGAGATCCTATAGAGGTATAAAAAATCATGAGAGGAATAGATCGGGTAGATGCACAGAGTCTTTTACCCAGAGAAGGGGAATCGAGGACCAGAGGACATAGGTTCAAGGTGAAGGGGAAAAGATGTAATAGGAATCCGAGGGGTATCTTTCTCACATAGAGGGTGGTGGGTGTATGGAACAAGCTGCCTATGGAGGTAGTTGAGGCTGGGACTATCCCATCTGTTTAAGAAGCAGTTGGACAGGTACATGGATAGGACAGGTTTGGAGGGATATGGACCAAGCGCAGGCAAGTGGGACTAGGGTAGCTGGGACATTGTTGGCCGGTGTGGGCGAGTTGGGCCGAAGTGCCTGTTTCCACACTGTATCACTCTATGACTCTACCTTGTGTTGCCCCCTCAGGATCTACATGTTCCAATATGACCATCCCTCATTTTTCTAACCGTCAAAGAATTTGGATCTACATTCTTTAACCTGTCATTTTAGAAACAGGATACCCACAGATTCCATGTCTCCTTGTGACATATTATCATATCATATCATATCATATATATACAGCCGGAAACAGGCCTTTTCGGCCCTCCAAGTCCGCGCCGCCCAGCGATCCCCGCACATTAACACTATCCTACACCCACTAGGGACAATTTTTACATTTACCCAGCCAATTAACCTACATACCTGTACGTCTTTGGAGTGTGGGAGGAAACCGAAGATCTCGGAGAAAACCCACGCAGGTCACGGGGAGAACGTACAAACTCCTTACAGTGCAGCACCCGTAGTCAGGATCGAACCTGAGTCTCCAGCGCTGCATTCGCTGTAAAGCAGCAACTCTACCGCTGCGCTACCATGCCGCCCAGGGTGGCGCAGTGGTAGAGTTGCTGCCTTACAGCGCCAGAGACCCGGGTTTGATCCTGACTACAGGTACTGTCTGTACGGAGTTTGTATGTGACCGCGTGGGTTTTCTCCGGCTGCTCCGGTTTCCCCCCACACTCCAAAGACGTGCAGGTTTGTAGGGTAATTGGCTGTGATAAAATTGTAAATTGTCCCCAGTGCGTATAGGATGGTGCGGCAGGGATCGCCAGTTGGCGCGGACTTGGTGGGCTTATGGGCCCGTTTCTGCGCTGTATCTCTAAGCTAAACAAAACATCAGCCGCGACCACGAAGAGGGTGAGGGGGTCAGATATTCTTTGAATAAATTTTAAGTTCTTATCAAGAGACGGGAAAAGATCAGCCAGGGAATTGGCTGCAGGCGAGGCAGGTTTGCATGCAAGTCTTTGGAATGACGAAAGGATTTTCTACACAACTTTAGAAATGTTGTTCTGTGAGCGCAGTCGGCGGCAGTCAGTGTGAATTCGGTTCACAGGCAGAAAGCGTGAAGTGAGTTGGTATTTGGAACTGAGACTCTGTGATCTTGGTCACCGAGGCCGACGTCACAAGACCCTTCTTGAGGGTGAACTCTCAGAAAGCATCCAGCCCTGATTGTGTACCTGGCTGCGAGCTTCAACCCAGCGAGGACTAACTAGCCGGAGGTTTCAGTCTCTCACTGCTGTGGTGTGGGTAGGAAGGAAGTGCAGGTGCCAGTTTAAACCGAAGATAGACACAAAATGCTGGAGTAACTCAGCGGGGCAGCATCTCTGGAGAGAAGGATTGGGTGACGTTTCGGGTTGAGACCCTTCTTCAGACTCAATCCTAAGGAAGGGTCAGAAGAAGGGTCCTGACCCGGAACGTCACCCATTCCTTCTCTCAAGAGGTGCCGCCTGCCCCGCTGAGTTACTCCAGTATTTTGTGTCTATCTCACTGCTGTGGTCCAAGTTCCCTATCTGCTTTGAAACGGATATCCATAATACCGCGAAGAGCTGGGTGACATGTCTCAATGACCACCAGGGGTGGCGCTCACGTCCATAGTGATGAAGTGCACAGGGCGGCACGGTGGCGCAGCGGTAGAGTTGCTGCCTTGCAGCGCCAGAGACCCGGGATCGATCCTGACTATGGGTGCTGCATGTACGATGTGTGTACGTTCTCCCCGTGGCATTCAAGAGAGAGCTAAGGGTAGCGGAGTCAGGGGGTATGGGGAGAAGGCAGGAACGGGGTACTGATTGAGAATGGTCAGCCATGATCACATTGAATGGCGGTGCTGGCTCGAAGGGCCGAATGGCCTACTCCTGCACCTATTGTCTATTGTCTATTGAGCTGCATGGGTTTTCTCCGGGTGCTCCGATTTCCTCCCACACTCCAAAGAAGTACAGGTTTGTAGATAATTGGCTCCAGGGAAAAAAAGTGTAAATTGCCCCTAGTGTGTGGAAGAGTGGTATTGTACGGGGTTATTGCAGGTCGGCGGGGACTCGGTAGGCCGAAAGGCTTGTTTCTGCCCTGTAACTCTAAGACAACTTCTTCACCAGGTCGGTTATGACACAAGTCAATGTCTGCCTTGCTAAGGAAAGACACAAAAGTGCTGGAGTAATTCAGCAACAGGATTACCATTTCAGGCCGACTACCCTTAATCAGAAGTTCAGATGAGGAGTGTTTGACCTGAAATGTTAACTGTTTCTTTTGCAAATTAGGCAGAATCTATGGATAAAGAAAGAGATTTATCTGTTTGGGTCAAAAACTGCTCATCTGAACTTTTGTTGAAGATTCTTTGACCTGTAGCATTAATTGTGCTTCATTTTCCACATATGCTGCCTGAGTGTTTCCAACATTTTGTATTTTTCAGACAGTTTAGAGTTTCGAGATACAGGCCCTATGGCCCACCGAGTCCACGCTGACCAGCGATCACCCCGTACAATAACACTATTGAACCGAGTCGCGGGGCTTGGGTCGGCCCGCTGCGGACTTTTCACCGTCCGGCGCGGCCTGGAACGTGGCAAATTGAACAGCCTGACCGCGGGAGAAGACGGCAGGGGAAGAGAAAAGACATTCTGGCCTTCCATCGCAGTGAGGAGGTGACTCACTGTGATGGATGTTTCTTTTTGTTTGATTGTGTGTGTTATTGCTTATTTTTCTTGCTCTTATTGTTGGACTGTGGGTAATCTTTCATTTCACTGCACATTTATGTGTATGTGACAAATAAACTTGACTTGACTATCCTACACAATAGGGGCAGTTTACAATTTTATTGAAGCCAATTAACCTGCAAACCTATAGATTTTTGAAGTGTGGGAGGAAACCGGAGACAACCCATGCGGTCACAGGCAAAGCGTACAAACTCCATACAGACAGCATCCGTAGTCAGGATCGAACGCGGGTCTCTGGCGCTGTAAGGCAGCAGCTTCTACTCCCGTGCCACTGTGCCGCCCACATTATCTGCAGCTTTTTGAATTTTGTGTATCTGTGCATTTGGTGAAACGCTCTAAAAACACATATCGTATCTGTAGGTGAAAGAAACGCAATTAGAATCTGAATCGCGCACCTTTGTGTCAGAATCTAGGTGGAAGTTCATTCAACTAAAACATCAACGTTCTCTCCACAGAGGCTGCCTGACCCGCTGGGTATTTCAAATTGATTTTTCGTTTTGTTTTATTTCAGACTTTCCAACATCTTCAATATTTATTTTGGACGACATTTACTTCTGGCCGATAATCCAACCTGATACCTCACATGGAAAACAGGACGAGGGATTTGGAAAGAGAGTTTTGAAAGACTGAGAGCCAAAATTTTCTAACTCCTGGAATTAAGTGAACTGTTCAAATGGAAAAACAAAAATACCAGAAAGTGTTGATGGATATGTGGACCTCTGGTCTGCAAATGTGGAGGTTACATTTGTTTTGAATTGTTTGGAATCGACATTTCTACTTCAAATTTTCCAATATTTAAAATATATATATATATATATATATATTTAAAATATTGGAAAATTTGAAGTGGAAATGTCGATTCCAAATATATATATATATATATTTGTATATATATTTGTAAATATATGTATTTAAAAAGTAGCACAGTGGCACAGTGGCACAGCAGTAGAGTTGTTGCCTTACAGCACTTGCAGCACCAGAGACCCGGGTTCAATCCCGACCATGGGCGCTGACAGTACGGAGTTTGTATGTTCTCCCCGTGACCTATGTGTGTTTTCTCCGGGATATTCGGTTTCCTCCCACACTCCAAAGACGTGCAGGTTTGTAGGTTAATTAGTTTGGTATAAATGTAAAATTGTCGCTAGTATGTGTAGGATAGTGTTAATGTGTGAGGATCGCTGGTGTGTGCGGACTCGGTGGGCCTAAGGGCCTGTTTCCACCCTGTATCTCTAAGCTAAACTTGAACTAAATATAGATATCCAGAAATAAGGACAACGTTTGTTATGTGATTCCTGATCAACAGCATGCATTGGCTGTAAATCATAAAATGAACCTCATGGTAGAATTCGATAAAGACAGTTAAGTGAGTTTACAGAAGTGTGTCACTTATCAGTGCCACATAATCCTAGAGAGTAGAAACAAAGAACGGTACGGTGGCGCAGCGGTAGAGTTGTGGCCTTACAGCGAATGCAGCGCCAGAGACCCGGGTTCGATCCTGACTACGGGCGCCGTCTGTACGGAGTTTGTGCGTTCTCCCCATGACCTGCGTGGGTTTTCTCCGAGATCTTCGGTTTCCCCCCACACTCCAAAGACGTACAGGCATGTAGGTTAATTGACTGGGTAAATGTAAAAATTGTCCCAAGTATTTGTGTAGGATAGTGTTAATGTGCGGGGATCGCTGGGCGGCGCGGACTCGGCGGGCCGAAGGGCCTGATTCCGCGCTGTATCTCTAAAACTGCAGATGCTGGTTAATACACAAAAGTACTGGTGTAACTCAGCGGGACAGGCAGCATCTCCGGAGAGCATGGATAGGTGGCGTTTCAGGTCGAGCCCCTTGTTCAGACTGATTGTAGGTGGGGGGGGGGGGGAGCTGGAAAAGGGGGAAAGGCAGGACAAAGTGTGGCAGGTAGATACAGGTAAGGGGAAATCAAATGTTCTTGGGAGATCGGAGCAGAATTAGGCCACTCGGATCATCAAGTCCACTCCGCCATTCAATCATGGCTGATCTATCTCTCCCTCCTAACCCCATTCTCCTGCCTTCTCCCCGTGACCCCTGACACCCGTACTAATCAAGAATCTATCTATCTCTGCATTAAAAATATCCATTGACTTGGCCTCCACAGCCTTTTGCAGCAATAAATTTGCGACAGGAAGATGGTTGGAACAAAGGCCAGAGATAAGAATGGAAGGTATGAGACAGTTTGAAAGAGTTTCTGGTTGTGAAGCCTGGGGTAGGAAGGCAGTGGGGGGGGGGGGAGGTGGAGGGCAGCAATGGTCAGAGTCCAAATGGGGCACAGGGGAGGAAAAAGAGGGGGGGGGGGAGGGAGGGAGGTTGGAAAAGGGAGGAGAAGATGGTGGGGCGGGGGGGGCTTAGTTGGAGGTTACCTTAAATTGGAGAATTCAATGTTCATACCGTTGGGTTGCAAGCTACTCGAGCGGAATATAAGGTGCTGTTCCTCCAATGTGGCCTCACACTGGCAATGGAGGAGGCCCAGGACAGGAAGGTGGGAATGGGATGGAGGGGTAGAAATGATCAGCAACCAAGAGATCCAGCAGGCCTCGGTGGACCGAGAGCAAGTGTCCAGCAAATCGGTCGCCGAGTCTGCGCTTGGTCTCGCGATGTACACAAGACCTAGAGAATGTGGCCAGGTTGCAGCGCCGTTTCACAACGGTCATCCTAGCGTTCAAACACTTAGCGGTCTTTTCTTCTCCATCCAATATTTGGGTTGCCCCGCTTCAGGTTCCCGAACTCATGGCCCAGGAGGTTACTGGACTCACCTGAGGTGGACAAGTCTCCAATAAGGGGACATGGGTAGAAGATAAAGGTCCAGATAAGGGGGGTTGGGAGGGGGGGCGGGGGGGGGGGAGATGTGGCACAGTGGAACAGCGGTAGAGTTGTTGCCTTACAGCGCCAGAGACTCGGGTTCGATCCTGACCACGGGTGCTGTCTGTACAGAATTTGGACGTTCTCCCCGTTTTCTCCGGGTACTCCGGTTTCCTCCCAAACTCCAAAGAGCAACAGGTCTGTAAATTGTCCCCAGTATGCAGCATTGAACTAGCGTTGGGATGATTGCTAGTTGCCACGGAGTTGCTGGGCCGAAGAGGTTGTTTCCACGCTGCATCTCTAAACTGAACTAAATGAAAAGATTGGGGAATTGTAAGCTGTGGCGAGATGGCATGGAAGGGAAATGTGATCAGGGTGGTTCACTGTTGGACCTGAAACGTCACCTGTCCATGTTCCCCAGAGATGCTGCCTGACCCGCTGAGTTACTCCAGCACTTTCAGTCGGATGTACATGAGCTCCGACAGCGATCTTCCTTATGTTGCTGCAAAGACCAACACATAACAGCAGTGCCCTAATTGTCAGACTATGTACTGATAGTAAAAGGATATATCCACACACCCTCACCAACTTCTACAGATGCACTGTAGAAAGCATTTTATCGGGATGCATCACAGCACGGTTTGGAAACAGCTCCATCCAAGACCCGCAAGAAATTGCAGAGAATTGTGGACACAGTCCAGACCATCACACAAACCAACCTCCGTTCTATTGACACCGTCTACACTTCATGCTGCCTCGGCAAGGCCAGCAGCACAACCAAGGACCAGTCTCACCCCGGTCACTCCCTCTTCTCCTCTCTCCCATCAGGCAAGGTTTGAAAACGCACACCTCCAGATTATCTGTGGAATTCTCTGCCTCAGAGGGCAGTGGAGGCCAATTCTCTGAATGCATTCAAGAGAGAGCTAGATAGAGCTCTTAAGGATAGCGGAGTCAGGGGGTATGGGGAGAAAGCAGGAACGGGGTACTGATTGAGAATGATCAGCCATGATCACATTGAATGGCGGTGCTGGCTCGAAGGGCCGAATGGCCTACTCCTGCACCTATTGTCTATTGTCTATTGTCTATAATCACGTGTGGTCTTCTCATGGGCTGGATAACACACAACAAACAAAGCTTTACACTGTATCACGGTACATGTGACAAATATAAACGAGACTGATACTAAACTAAACTAAAACATATCTCCATCTGGAGTCCAAGCCAACAATGCTTTTTGCTTTGATACAATGCACTGAATTACTTGTACACATCAAGACAAAATAACCTGAGATTAATATATTAACACAGTAAATTGAGGCAGAAAATAGTTAAGACTTGAGATTATCAAAGTGTAGGAAGGAACTGCAGTGTGGTGAAGGGTCTCGACCCGAAACGTCACCCATTCCTTCTCTCCCAAGATGCTACCTGACCCGCTGAGTTACTCCAGCATTTTGTGTCCACCAAGGAACTGCAGATGCTGGTTTAACCCAAAGGAGGACACAAAAAGCTGGTGTAACTCAGCGGGACAGGCAACATCTCTGGAGAGAAGGGTGTGAAGAAGGGTCTCGACCCGAAACGTCATCCATTCCTTCTCTCCAGAGATGCAGCCTGTCCCGCTGAGTTACTCCAGCTTCTTAAGATTATCAATAACTGTTTGGCAACTCTCTCTCCATCCCTCCCCCACCCTCGTTCTCCGACTTGTTCTACTGATTAAATATAATATATTCCTTTATTCGTCCCACACCGGGGAAATTTACAGTATTACAGCAGCAAAGTGGATAGAAAGAGAGCAAGAGATCATTCATTATAAATAAAAGTAAAGACAAGGATAAATTGTGTTCCTTAACTGTTACTGTTGCAGTGCTGGTTGTGCAGTCTCATAGCAGCAGGAAGGAAGGACCTCCTATATCTCTCCTTCACGCACTTGGGGTGAAGGAGCCTGTCACTGAAGGAGCTATTCAGTGCAGTGACAGTGTCCTGCATGGGGTGGGAGTCGTTTCAGCGCCCGGTGCGGCTCGACCGCGGGGACTTCCATCCCCTTGCGGGGACTGTGCGGGTCGGTCGGGGACGAGCTGTCTGTCCGTGGGCGTGGGGAGGAGAGTGGAAGTTTTGTTGCCTCCATCACAGTGAGGGGGTGTTTGGAGTCACTGTGATGGACGTTTGTGTTGGGGTCGTGTGTCTTGTGTTCTTTTTTGTGTGTGACTGCTATGTAATTTCGTTCGGTACCTTGGTACCGAATGACAAATAAAGCTCTGTTGAACTGTTGAACTGTTGAACTGTTGTCCAGCAGCGATGTTAGCCCTGCCATCATCCTCCTCTCTCCTACCACCTGCACTGAGTCGAGGGGGCAACCCAGGGCAGAGCTGGCCTTCCTGATCAGCTTGTCGAGTCTCTTCCCCTCTGCTGCTGAGATGCTGCTGCTCCAGCAGACCACTCCATAGAAAATGGCCGATGCAACCACCGTGTTGTAGAAGGTCCTTAGGAGTGGCCCCTGCACTCCAAAGGACCTGAGTCTCCTTAGAAGATGAAGTCTGCTCTGGCCCTTTTTGTATAGCGCATCGGTGTTTTCAGTCTATTGTTAAGGCAAACACCCAGGTACTTATAAGAGTCCACCCTCCCGATGTCCATTCCCTGGATGTTCACCGGTGTCGGGGGGACCTGGCTGTGCCTGCGGAAATCCACCACCATCTCCCTGGTTTTCCCCGCGTTGATCCGGAGGCGGTTCCGCTGGCACCAGTCCACAAACTCCTTGATCAGTTCTCTGTACGCCCTGTCATCGTCGCCCGTGATGAGGCCGATGATGGCAGAGTCGTCAGAGAACTTCTGTAGATAGGAGTCTGCAGAGCTGTGCCTGAAGTCCGCAGTGTACAGGGTGAACAAGAATGGCGCTAGCACTGTTCCCTGCGGAACCCCTGTGCTGCAGACCACCCTGTCCGAGACCAGGTCCTTTGTCCTCACATACTGTGGTGTTACTGTGGTATCACAAAATATTACTGATTGTATGCGGTGTGCTCTCCTTCCCCTCAGCTGATACTGAACCGTTCTACATTTCCTTTACATCTGCTTTGATCTGTCGTAATCACACCTCACCTATATTTCTAGGCTCCCTCTCCCCTGACTCTCAGTCTGAAGAGGGGGTCTCGACCTGAAACGTTGGCGGCACGGTGGCGCAGCGGTAGAGTTGCTGCCTTACTGCGAATGCAGCGCCGGAGACTCAGGTTCGATCCTGACTAAGGGCGCCGTCTGTACATAGTTTGTACGTTCTCCCCGTGACCTGCATGGGTTTTCTCCGAGATCTTCGGTTTCCTCCCACACTCCAAAGACGTACAGGTATGTAGGTTAATTGACTGGGTGAATGTAAAAATTGTCCCTAGTGTGTGTAGGATAGTGTTAGTGTGCGGGGATCGCTGGGCGGCGCGGACTCGATGGGCCGAAGGGCCTGTTTCTGCGCTGTATCTCTAAATCTAAATCTAAAAAAGTCACCCATTCCTTCCCTCCAGAGATGCTGCCTGTCACGCTGAGTTGCTCCAGCATTTTGTGACTATTATCAGTGACTGTTTGGCAGTTCGGTGAAAAAACCATCGATACCGGCCAGGAATCTAATACCACTTAACACAAGGCGTCGACACACATTCAGGACCACTTTGGTGCTAAATGAGTCCGTTCCTTCTGCCAAAGTATTCAAAGGCAATGCATGCCATTTTAAACTGGGCTCAGCTATTTATTGGTAAAGCACGTGAGGATAAAGATCCCGAAGATCGACCCAAAATGCTGGAGTAACTCAGCAGGACAGGCAGCATCTCTGGAGAGAAGGAATGGGTGACGTTCCGGGTCAAGACCCTTCCATCAGTCTGAAGAAGGTTCTCGACCCAAAGTGTCACCAGAGATGCTGCCTGGCCCGCTGAGTTACTCCAGCATTTTGTGTCTATCTTCGGTTTAAACCAGCATCTGTAGTTCAGAGAAACATAGAAAATAGGTGCAGGAGTAGGCCATTCGGCCCTTCGAGCCAGAACCGCCATTCAATATGACCATGGCTGATCATCATTCCTTCCTACACAGGGTAACGATCCTGTCCTGCGCTCCCGTCTCGTCCCCTCCCCTCCCCTCCCCTCCCCTCCCCGCCACACAGCTCTTGACGAAAAACAATCCCTTTCTCGCACAAACCAGCAACTCAAAATACTCATTATCGTTGAAATGGGCCGCTCCCCCTGCCTTGTCACGGGGGCCCGGCCCAAAAACAAAGAGAACATGGCGTGCTCCCTGATAGAAACCAACAGTTGGTGAGAGACTTGAAATGAGTGCGGGGATACTGTTTGCCTAGAGTATGCCTGAGGATCAAGGCCGTCTGACTTTCTGCAGAGTGAGTCTGTCAGCTGGCATCTTGTGGTAATTGCTTCCCATGGTAGGCCCCAGCGAGCCGGGGAAAAGAATACTCTCATCAACACCAGAATCAATTTCGCAGTGACTGAATTGTAATTGTTTCATGAGCTCCGCTGACTTGTTGCACGGGGCTGAAAACGATCCAGGGCGTGATTGGCACTCATTGACCTGGGATTTACAAGGAAGGGTCTCCTTATTCATTGTTGCAAAGCAGGCTAATCCTCTGCAGAGCCTGCAAACCCATCTGTTCACACCCAGGCTGAGTTATGCTCCTTTCACAAACCTCCCTCTCATATCTTACTCTGTTCGCGGAGAAGAAGAACTGGACGCGACGCCCAGCGTGTAACGATATCAGGGCGACTCGTGCACTGTGAAAAGAAGCAAAAATAATAATAATTTGAGGAATTTGGTTTCACTATCCTGGCTCGATTCTTAATTCCGTTATGCAAACCACATTTTTTTTTTTGTGTGTGTGTGTGTGTGTGTGTGTGTGTGCGCGCTGGAAGTACTTTTCTTCCGCCTGATGAATGCTCATTATCCTCAGTCCCACTGTACATACTGGGCCTGGCATAATCAAAGCCTGAGGGTACGTATTAATTATCCTTTTGAATAGCGATGAAATATTAAAAAGATCCCCTTTATACTCACATCATCAGCAGATGAAACAAAGCCCAGCACAGCTTGTGAAGAACAGTGCACATGTGTTCTTACATCTGTTCAGGATATTTCAGGCTGACACCCCGCGAAGGCATGTCCATGTTTTAAATGTCAATATTCACTATAACCAGGTACAAGTGTTTCAATAAAGGCCTCTTTAACCTGCCGTCCGTGTTCAGTTCGGTCGCGTTTCGTTTCGGGCTCCAGCGGTTGCCTTGGTTACCGCCGTTGGGGGGCCTCGCGTAGGCCGGAGGCTCGGTCCCTCGAACCGGCCTGAGAGGTGGTCAGCGCTTTGCCTAGCTCGCTTCGCCTTTATTTCCCGTGGTCGAAGTTGCCCGGTGAGAGGAACCGAAGGGGAGGGGGGAGGGGGAGGGGGGAGGGGGAGAGGGGGTGTTTTACCTCCTGCACCCTCGAGGTCGGCTGCTGGAGGGTCCCCCCCACCCGGGAAATGAGGGCCGGGTGCAGAGAGGGACGACAGTTCGCTGGACGACCGGAGTGGAGGAGGCGATGGCTGCAATAGGCCTTTGCGGCCAGCTGCACTTGGGACTGTAAAATGGCGCCAAAATGGTGCCTCTTGTATATGGGTTGCTCTGTGCAAATTGCACTAACTGGGAGGCGATTGTGTTTCTGTACGGGGATAGTCTTGCGGATCTGCATGCAAAAATATGTATCTCACTCTGCCGGAAGGATCTGCAGATGCTGGTTTATACTGAAGATAGACACAAAAAGCTGGAGTAACTCAGTGAGACAGGCAGCATCTCTGGGGAGAAGGAAAGGGTGACGTTTCGGGTCGAGACCCCTTCTTCAGACTCACTGTACCTGGTAGAGGCGACAATAGAGAAACCATTGTCCGGTGTTGTTTCTCCCTCCACCTTCACCCTCAAGCTCCACGGCATTGATTCTGGGCAGCCTCCCATCTCCTTTACATCGGCGAGACCAAGAGTAGAGTAGCACGGTGGCGCAGCAGTACAATACAATATATCTTTATTGTCATTGTACAGGGGTACAACGAGATTGGGGATGCGCCTCCCATACATTGCAATAATTTAATTAATTTAAACAACAACAACCCAACGAAACAAATTGTAACAGTTTTAAGACAGAATAAAGTGCAAGTAGATCTGTGCCGGTTCACTGTGCGATGTGACCATCCGGCTCAGCAGGACCGGTTCATGGCAGCTATGGCCCTGGGGATGAAGCTGTTCCTGAGTCTGGAGGTGCGGGCGTAGAAGGCCTTGTATCGCCTGCCCGATGGAAAGTGTTCGAACAGACTGTTGCAGGGGTGTGAAGAGTCTTTGTGGATGCTGGTGGCTTTTCTGAGGCATCGTGTGTTGTAGATGCCCTCCAAGTCTGGTAGCTGTGTTCCGATGGTAGAGTTGCTGCCTCACATCACCAGAGACCCGGGTTCAATCCTGACTTCAGGTGCTGTCTGTCGGGAGTTTGAACATCCTTCCCGTGACCCGCGTGGGTTTTCCCCGGGCGCTCCGGTTTCCATCCACATTCCAAAGATGCGCAGGTTTGTAGGTTGATTGACTTTGGTAAGGATTGTAATTGTACCCAGTGCATAGGATAGGGCTAGCTGTGCGGGGATCACTGGTAGGTGCGGACTCGGTGGGCCGAAGGGCCTGTTTTCGTTCTGTATCTCTAAACAAAAAAGTAAATTAAAAGAATAAGTGACCATTTTGCGATCCTCTGAGGTCTACTGGATCTGCCGTTGCTAACTGGTCTAACTTCCCTTCCCATTCCCAGCCTGATCTTCCTGTCCTGGGCCTCCACCACTGCCAGAGTGAGGCCACGCGCAAACTGGAGGACCAGTACCTTGTAGCTTGGGTAGCTACAATCTCACGTTATGAACATTATGTTTTCCAATGTAGTTAACTCCCCACCCGATTGCTTTCTCTCTTCTTTTATTTGCCTTCGGAGGGGATGAAATCAGACGGGAAAGCACATGGGGACAGATTAAAATAGGGACAATTAAAACATAAAGTGCTGGAGGAACTCAGAAGGGTGGGAATGGACGGGCGTCGATTCGGGTCTGGGCCCTTCTTCAGACTAACTGGTGGGAGAGAAAAGCTGGAAAAGAGTAGTGTGGGCAGGACAAAGCCTGGTAAGTGATAGGTGGATACAGGTGAGGGGGGGCTTGCTTGCCAAATGGGTGGACAAAAGCACAAGGGTTCATCTTCCATCAGGGACCCATCCGTGCACGACCCTAACCACAAGCCTACCTCAGCGTCACACCACTGGGCGGCTCGGTGGCGCAGCGGTAGAGTTGCTGCCTTGCAGCGCCAGAGACCCAGGTTAGATCCTGACCATGGGTGCTGTCTGTACGGAGTTTGTACCTTCTCCCCGTGACCTGCGTGGATTTTCTCCTAAATCCTCGGTTTCCTCCCATACTCCAAAGACCTATAGGTTTGTAGGTTAATTGGCTTGGTCTAAATGTAAATTGTCCCCAGTGTGTCCTCAGCAGGTCAGGCAGTAACAATGGATAGGTGATGTTTCACATCAGGACTGAAGGAGGGTTAATTTTCCTTTGTAAAATTGCCCCTAGTGTGGAGGGAGTGGATGAGAAAGTGGGATAACACAAAACTAATGGGAACAGGTGATCGATGGTCAGCGTGGACTTGCTGGGCTAAAGGGCCTGTTTCCATGTTGAATCTCCAAATCTAATGCAAAAACAAGGACACCAGATGGAAGAATATAGTCATAGAGTCATAGAGTCATAGAGTCCTACAGCACAGAAAGAGGCCCTTCGGCCCATCGTGTCTGTGCCGCCCGTTACCAAACACAGTCTAATTTTAATCCCATTTTCCCGCATTTGGACCGTAGCCCTGAATGTTGTAGCATTTCAAGTGCCCATCCAAATGCCTCTTAAACGTTGTGAGTGTTCCTGCCTCCACCACCACCCCAGGCAGCGAGTTCCAGACTCCAACCACCCTCTGGGTGAAAAAGTTCTTTCTCACATCCCCCTGAAACCTCCCTCCCCTTACCCTGTATCTATGTCCCCTCGTTGTTGAACCTTCCACCAGTGGAAGAAGTTCCCCACCATCTACCTTATCTATGCCCCTCATGATCTTGTACACCTCGATCATGTCCCCTCTCAGCCTTCTCTGCTCCAGGGAAAACAACCCCAGTCTGCTCAGTCTCTCCTCTTAGCCGAGGCCCTTCATCCCTGGCAGCATCCTGGTGAATCTCCTCTGCACCCTCTCCAAAGCTATCACATCCTTTCTATAATGTGGTGACCAGAACTGTACACAATACTCCAGCTGTGGCAGCATTACATTAATGTAGTGTTACAGCATTATAGCATTACAGTTACGGAGAAAGTGCAGATATTTTTAAAAGTGCAAGGCCTGCAATGAGGTACGTTGGAAGATCGAGACTGCACCCTTGGCTTCTGAGAGAACCATTCAGTAGTCTGATGGCAGCGGAGAAGGTGCTGTTCCTGAATCTCATGGTACATGCTTTAGATCAAGAAGTCACATGTCAAAATAAACTGAGATAAGAAGAAATCTTCTCTCTCAAAGAATAATGAATCATTTTCATGTTCTCTCCAAGAAATTCATGAACACCATGGCGATTAGGTTGCTGCCTTACAGCGCCAGAGACCAGGGTTCAATCCTGACTACGGGTGTTGGCTATACGGAGTTGTACGTTCTCCCCGTGACCGCGTGGGTTTTCCCCGGGTGCTCCGATTTCCTCCCACACTCCAAAGACTTACAGGTTTTAAGGTTAATTGGTTTAGGTTAAAACTGCAAATTGTCCCTAGTGCGTAGGATAGTATTAGTGTACGGGGATCGCTGGTCGACACGGACTCAGAGGGCCGAAGGGCCTGTTTCAGCGCTGTATCTCTAAAACCAAATCTAAAAACCTAAAACTCATTCATTGAGTTTAATTATGACAGAGACAGATAACACATTGGACCTTAAAAGGAATCAAGGGATATTATGGCAAAGTGGCTCTGAAATAAATAATCTATCATATTCTTACTGAATGGTAAGGAGCAGAATGGTGAAGTCTTGCTTTTACTCCCCACATACCTATGTCCTTAGGAGAGCTTTTTTTTTGGGGGGGGGGGGGGGTTTCAGAGCTCAGCTGAGGACATGGGCTGATTAACTTTACAATTACAGAGACCTCCGAAGGTTATAGAGAAGGAAAAGTGCAGGAGTTGTGAGATGGGATGCGGAGGAGAGAGCTTTCAAAAGATGGGTAGAATTTAACATCAATATTTCAATCAGGAGCAACTGTGCAAAAAAAGGTGAATGGTAGTTGTGGGTTAGGTAACAGCAACAAATTTTTAGGTATAAAAAATGTGCCGGTGTAACTCAGCGGGTCAGGCAGCATCATACTGAAGGTATGGCCGCAACCCAAAACATCGCTTATCCATGTCCTCCAAAAATGCTGCCTGACCCGCTGAGGTGCTCCAACACTAAGACATGTAATGCGGCATCTGCAGTTCCATTTGTCTCAATGAAAAGGTGTCATTGGTTTGGAAAGGTCAGGCGGGGGTTTTATGATACCAATAGACAAGAGACAATAGGTGCAGGAGTAGGCCATCGAGCCAGCACCGCCATTCACTGTGATCAAGGATGATCATCCACAATCACTACCCCGTTACAAATACCCCAGTATCGAGCTTAGAGGGGAAAAAAAGAGGCAGATTCAAAGGTATTAAGTACCAGTTGAAATGAACCAGAGGCTGCGTACAAAATCATGAGAGGAATAGATTGGGTAGACCCACAGAGTCTCTTGCCCAGAGTAGGGGAATCGACAACCCGAGGACATAGGTTTAAGGTGACAGGCGAGAGATTTAATAAGAACCTGAGGGGTAAACTTTTCACAGAGGGCGGTGGGTGTATGGGACAAGCTGCCAGAGGAGGTAGTTGAGGCAGGGACTATCCCAACGTTTAAGAAACATTTAGACAAGTACATGGGCAGGATAGGTTTAGAGGGATATGGGCCAAACGCAGGCAGGTGGGACTAGTGTAGAAGGGACATGTCGGTCGGTGTGGGCAAGTTGGGCCGAAGGGCCTGTTTCCATGCAGTATGACCGTATGGCTCAGACTGGTGATATCACAGAAATAAAGTGGCCTTAATCGCAAGTATAGGCCAGGACGTTTGACTGAGCGCTGTTTAGATGGGTCAGGAGAGGTTGTAATTCCGGGCCGTGCTTTAATGTGACTGGAGATCCCTGTGCCTGAGAGCACTTGTAACTGGGTAGTCCAGCAGAGCATTATCTAAACCAAGAAAGCATCTCTCTAAGAGAGCCGATGGCAGTTTTGCTTGTTGCAGCTCGCCGGAAACAGGCTCTTGTCACGGGGATATCAATCCCAGGCCCCGAGCACAATGTGGGGAGAGCTTTAGTGACTTCAAAGAGCAGCAGGGCTGTGAGCTGCTCTTCATCTCTCCCTCTCTCTCAATAGCAGCTGCCGACGATCTGCTCACGCCCTCCATTGGCTCGTGCAGGAGCTTCCACCCTTCCATCACTTTCTTCTCTATTAATCACACGCTCCACCACTTCTCATTCCAAACACACACGCCGTCCTCTCTCCGGTCATCTCCAGACAAAGACTGGCGCCCTCTCCTCAGATGCACATTCATCCACTCGCGCTCATTTCAACCCCTGGCCTGCCATCGGGAAGTAGGTACGGGAGCATATGGCTGTATGGTCATTCTGGAAGATCACTGTACCTTAATTGGTACACGCGACAATAAAAGACCTTCGAAACCTGAAACCCACAACGTCCAGGTTCAGGAGTAGCTTCTTCCCTATGAACCATCAGGCCATTAAACACTACAACCTCCAAGTAGTCTCCGAAGATAGACACAAAACGCTGGAGTAACTCAGTGGGCCAGACAGCATCTCTGGAGAAAAGGAACGGGTGACGTTTCGGGTCGAGAACCTTCTCCAAAAAGGCTTTAGAAACATAGAAACATAGAAAATAGGTGCAGGAATAGGCCATTCGGCCCTTCGAGCCTGCACCGCCATTCAATATGATCATGGCTGATCATCCAGCTCAGTAACCTGTACCTGCCTTCTCTCCATACCCCCTGATCCCTTTAGCCACAAGGGCCACATCTAACTCCCTCTTAAATATAGCCAATGAACTGGCCTCAACTACCTTCTGTGGCAGAGAATTCCACAGACTCGCCACTCTCTGTGTGCAGAAATGTTTTCTCATCTCGGTGCTAAAAGACTTCCCTCTTATCCTTAAGCTGTGACCCCTGGTTCTGGACTTCCCCAACATCGGGAACAATCTTCCCGCAT
This sequence comes from Rhinoraja longicauda, assembly GCF_053455715.1. Classification (NCBI taxonomy): domain Eukaryota; kingdom Metazoa; phylum Chordata; class Chondrichthyes; order Rajiformes; family Arhynchobatidae; genus Rhinoraja; species Rhinoraja longicauda. The sequence goes on along the minus strand of NC_135959.1, from coordinate 9,096,745 downwards.
CTTTGAACTAGAAAGACTTAGAGACATTATTTTTGACTTTGCACTACTGTTGCCCATTTATTTGTCTGTTTGTTCATTTTCTATATTTACCAAACTTTTTTTGTTGTTGTTGTTGTTGTTGTTGTTGTTGTTTATTATGGTGTTTACAGCGTAATAAGTTTACATATCTGTGGAGCTGCTGCAAGTAAGAATGTCATTGCTCCGTCTAGGGACATCTGACAATAAAACACTCTTTACTCTTGATTCTTGACTCCTTGTCCTTATTTTACATGGGTAAGTTATTTTACCTTGCATTTGCAAAATCTAAAACTACTTGATTAAACCAAGATGACCTCTGTATACTCAGGGCCACATTTTAAATGCAAGGCCCAGTTAAACTGCCTCGGCAAGGCCGCCAGCATAATCAAGGACCAGTCTCACCCCAGTCATTCCCTCTTCTCCCCTCTGCCATCAAGCAAGAGGTACAGAAGCTTGAAAATGCAGCCCCCCCAGATTCAGGGACAGTTTATTCCCAGCTGTTATCAGGCAACTGAATGACCTTCTCTCGTCAGCTAGAAAGGGGTTCTGACCTCCTATTTACCTCAGTGGAGACCTTTAAACTATCTTTAATCAGAATTTATTGGACTCCAATGTTATATCTTGCACTGAATGTTCTACCCTTTATCTTTTATCCATGGACTGTGGATGGCTTGATTATGTTCAGGTATAGTCTTTTCTCTGACTGAATAGCACACATATTGAAACACATAAGATTATTAAGGGATTGGACACGCTAGAGGCAGGAAACATGTTCCCAATGTTGGGAGAGTCCAGAACCAGGGGCCACAGTTTAAGAATAAGGGGTAGGCCATTTAGAACGGAGATGAGGAAAAACTTTTTCACTCAGAGAGATGTAAATCTGTGGAATTCTCTGCTTCAGAAGGCAGTGGAGGCCATTTCTCTGGATGCTTTCAAGAGAGAGTTAGATAGAGCTCTTAATGATAGTGGAGTCAGGGGGTATGGGGAGAAGGCAGGAACGGGGTACTGATTGGGGATGATCAGCCATGATCACATTGAATGGCGGTGCTGGCTCGAAGGGCTGAATGGCCTACTCCTGCACCTATTGTCTATTGTCTATTGTCAAACAAAGCTTTTCCCTGTACCTCGGTACACATGAAAATAATAAACAAAACTAAAGTAAAGTTGAATTAGATATAGCTCTTAGGGTTAAAGGAATCAAGGGATATGGGGAGAAAGCAGGAACTGGGTACTGATTTTAGATGATCAGCCATGATCATATTGAATGGCAGTGCTGGCTCGAAGGGCCGAATGGCCTACTATGTTTCCATGTTTCTAAACTAATATTCTGCCTCCCATCTCCTACTTTACATAAGTTCTAGGGGCAGACAGTCAGAACCTTTCTCCCAGGGTGCAAATATCAAAGACCAGAGGACATAGCCTTAGGGTGAAAAGGGGGGAAAGTTTAAAGGAGACTCGTGTGGCAAGTTTATTACCCAGAGGGCGGTGGGTGGTTGGAAGCCATTGCCAGAGGTGATGGTGGAGGCAGATATGATAGTGGCACTTAAGAAGCTTTTGAAGAGGCACACGGTTATGCAGTGAAAGGAGCGATACGGATTATGGAAAGGCATGTGAGACAGGGCCGTCTTAACGCATGGGCCTGATGGGCACTTGCCCGGGGGCCCACGAGCATAGAGGCCCCATGCTGATCTGTATATGTTAAGTGACTTGCAATAAATAAATACTACTTTAAAAATGTAGGTTCAATAAGTGCTTTTTTCGCAACATTTTCGGTCCCTAAGTGCTTCTCACAGCGATCTGTAAGTGCTTTTCGCAACAATATAGCACCCTAAGTCCATCGCTAAGTGCTTTTTGATAAGTGCTTTTCGCCGGCACGACAGGGGGGAGGGCTGGTAAGGAAAGGGGGGTGGGGGAGAGTAACGGTAGGGGCCCCAGTACACTGCTTTGCCCGGGGGCCCATAATGCTGTAAAAACGGCCCTGATGTGAGAACAGTCTATCTTGGCATCGTATTCAGCATGGACATTGTGGGCCGAAGGGCCTGTTCCTGTGCTGTACTGTTGTATGTTCTATGAAGAAAATCCTCCCTTCTTATCCAGAGTGGCCTTTTTGTGACTCTTGGCTCCATCAATAGTTGATGCTGAACTGTCCTCTGAAATGGATTGGAGCAGTCAATAATGGAAAATGAATGAAACACAAAGAACTGTAGGTGCTGGCTTACAAATATCTTAAGTCTGCAGACTGCAATGCTGATTGTCTGAAGAAGGGTCCCGACCCAAAACGTCACCCATCCACGTTTTCCAGTGATCATCCTTATTATGGCTTGCCGACCAGAACTGCGAACTGTACTCCCAATGTGGTCTCGTGAGCAACTTGTACGCTCACAGCCTACCTTGACTCTTGTGCTCGGTTCTCTGGTCAATGAAGGCAAGTGTGAAAAACGTCTTCCTCACTGTCTGAAGAAGGATCCCGATCTGAAACGTCGTCTGTCCACTTCCCTCCACAGTTGCTGCCTGACCCGCTGAGTTTCTCCAGCACTTTGCTTTCCACACCTTCTGTACCACCTTCTGTGGCTGCCATTAGGGCGGCACAGTTTGCGCAATGGTAAAGCTGCTGCCTCACCACGCCAGAGATCCCGGTTCGATCCTGACTACAGGTGCTGTCCATATGGAGTTTGCACGTTCCCCCTGCGACTGCGTGGGGTTTCCCCGGGTGCTCCGGTTTCCTCCCACATTCCAAAGACGTGCAGGTTTGTGGGTTGATTGGCTCCTGTAAAGCATCCCAGAGTGTGTAGGATAGAACTAGTGTACGGGTGATCGGAGGTCAATAGAGAATAGACAATAGGTGCAGGAGTAGGTCATTCGGCCCTTCGAGCCAGCACCACCATTCAATGTGATCATGGCTGATCATTCGGCGCGGACTCGGTGGGCCGAAGGGCCAGTTTCCACGCTGTATCTCTAAACTATGTACTTGTACCATTAGGTCTCTCTGTTCTACAGCACTCTCCGGGGCCCCGACCGTTCACTTTGTAAGTCCTGCCAATGGTTTAGCTTTCCAAAACGCAACACCTCACACTTGCCCGAGTTAAATTCCATCTGCTATTACTTGGCCCATTTAGTTAAACAGAAACCGTCATTGCCAATGACGAAAGAACGGATAACAAACAAGGATGAAGTTGAGGTGATTGGCAAAGACCCAGAGATAACATGAAAGGAAACATCTCTTTGCACCGTGAGTGGTTAGAATTTGGAAGACAATGCCTGTTCGCATTGTGGACACAGCCACCAGTTGACAGGAAGATTGGATGGATACATGAAGTGGAATATATGCAGGAATAAGAGACAGTGGAGAAACTGAACCAATATTCCGACCCATGGTCTGAAGGGCTGCAGTAAAGATGCTTTAATTTAATTTAAATCTTTAATTTGAAAGATTAATGTATGCTAAAATCAGCTTCAGGGTGTGCAGAAAAGTTGCATTAATCTCAAAATCTAATCACTGGCATGGGCGGCACATTTGTTTTTAGATTTAGATTTAGAAATACAGCGCGGAAACAGGCCCTTCGGCCCACCGAGTCCGCGCCGCCCAGCGATCCCCGCACATTAACACTATCCTACACACACTAGGGACAATTTTTTTAAATTTACCCAGTCAATTAACCTACACACCTGTACGTCTTTGGAGTGTGGGAGGAAACCGAAGGAAACCGAGGAAACCGAAGATCTCGGAGAAGATCTCGGAGAAAACCCACGCAGGTCAAGGGGAGAACGTACAAACTGCGCCCGTAGTCAGGATCGAACCTGAGTCTCCGGTGCTGCATTCACTGTAAGGCAGCAACTCTACTGCTGCGCCACCGTGCCGCAGTGGTAGAGTTGCTGCCTTAGAGCACTGACAGCGTACAGAGACCCGGGTTCGATCCCGACTGCACCACGCAGTCTGCAGGGATTTGTACGTTCTCCCCATGGCCTGCGTGGGCTTTCTCTGGGATCTCTGGTTTTATTCCCACACTCCAAAGACGTACAGGTTTGTAGGTTAATTGGCTTGGTATAAATGTAAAATTGCCCCTCGTGTGTGTAGGATAGTGTTAGTGTGCGAGGATCGCTGGTCGGCGTGGACTCGGTGGGCCGAAGGGCCTGTTTCCGCGCTGTATCTCTAAACTAAACTGATCTAAACTAAGCCTGTGTGGGAATGTTGCATTGATCCCAAAATATTTTTAATCTAATCACCTCGTGGGCCGTCAATTGGTATCTTTAAGGCGGATATTGAAAGGTTCTTGATTAGTACGGGTGTCAGGGGTTATGGGGAGAAGGCAGGAGTTTGGGGTTGAGAGGGAAAGATAGATCAGCCATGAAGTTGGCTTGATGGGCCGAATGGCTAATTCTGCTCCTATAACTTATGAACCCTTATTGTGACACATGTTGAGTTTGAGTAGTTTAGTTTGAATTTGGTTTATTGTCACGTGTACCGGGGGTCAGTGAAAAGCTTTTGTCTCGTGATAACCAGTCAGCGGAATGACAATACATGGTAACAATCCGAGACATTCACAGTGAACAGATACACGATGACGGTAACAATATGAATAACGTTTCATGCAAGATAAAGCCGATCAAAGATGGTCCGAGGGTCTCTAATGGGGTTGATAATAGCTCAGGATTGTTCTCTCATTGTTGCTAAGATGGTTCAGTCGTCTGATAACAGCTGTTCACAATAAACTCACAAAGGAGTGAAATGAGAAACGGTAACTAGCAATTTATCTTTCCAAAGGGTACTTGTTTGAGTACGCTGCTAAGGGTGTCAATGTTACCGTACCACCAAGTGGCCAAACATATGGAAGCAATGGGAAAGGAGGGAAGGGGCTTGGTCCAACAAACTTGCCCAACACTCGCGTTGCCTTCCACCCACAACACTGCAATCCCCCTGGGTCAAGGCAGAACTCAATCACCAGCAACAAGTGGAAAAACTAACCTGGAAAATTCTTCTCTCAGCCCCTCAGGCAATTCCAAGGAGAGCACATGGGCCATGTGTTTGCAGTTAGCTCGCTTAGTTTCTCTATGATGCGATCTCTCCCTCAGCCAAGAAACAGTCCATCTCCCTCTCGAAGGTGGACAATCAGTGTTCACCTCAAAAACCAGCAATATATTCTTCAGCCTCGCTATGCAATTGGAAGATGAATGCCTACGATTAATGTACACAGAGCAATGTAATATCACAGCTCAGGTATGCCTGCTATTGATTCAGACCAACCCGCACTGCACAAAACAGTTTATAATGCTGCATTAATAAATTTAGTTTCGGTTTAGTTCACTTTAGGTTAGAGATACAGCGTGGAAACAGGCCCTTCGATTCACCGAGTCCGCGCCGACCAGCGATCCCCGCGCATTAACACTGTCCTGCACACACTAGGGACAACTTACACTTTTGCCAAGCCAATTAGCCTACAAGCCAAAGCCTGTTTGTCTTTGGAGTGCTTTTTCTGTTTTCGTTTATTGATGATTTTACATTTACACCAAGCCAATCAACCTACCAACCTGTACGTCTCTGGAGTGTGGGAGGAAACCGAAGATCTCGGAGAAAGCCCCCGGAGGTCACGGGGAGAACGTACAAACTCCGTACAGACGGCGCCCGTAGTCAGGATCGAGCTCAGGGTCTCTCAGCAGCAGGTCTACCGCTGCGCCACCGTGCCGTCCTAAAGCTGCCACCTTGCATGACTTTGGGATGTGGGAGATGACTGGAGCACCTTTGAGGTTAGGATTGAATCCGGGTCACTGGAGATGTGAGAAACATAGAAACATAGAAAATAGGTGCAGGAGTAGGCCATTCGGCCCTTCGAGCCTGCACCGCCATTCAATATGATCATGGCTGATCATCCAATTCAGTATCCTGTACCTGCCTTCTCTCCATACCCCCTGATCCCTTTAGCCACAAGGGCCACATCTAACTCCCTCTTAAATATAGCCAATGACCTGGCCTCAACTACCTTCTGTGGCAGCAGCTCAACAAGCTACACAACTGTATAGTTTAGTTTAGTTTAGTTTATATCAGTTTAGTTTAGTATTGTTACATATACAAAGGTATTGTGGCGGCACCCGGCGGCCGGCCAGATTCATCGTGTGTTTGCGTGGGACCGCCGCTCCGGGGCCCGTTTCCTCGTAGACACCGGGGCAGAGGTGAGTGTTGTTCCCCCTTCGCAGGCTGACCTCTGTAGTGGTAACCGCGGTCCCCTCCTCGCCGCAGCCAACGGGACCACAATCCGGTCATATGGTGTGCGCACGATCTCCCTCAACTTCGGGGCGAGCAGCTTCTCGTGGCCATTTGTGATCGCGGATGTGTCCCAGCCACTGTTGGGTGCAGATTTCCTACGGGCACATTCCCTGCTCGTGGACGTTAAGCGGCAGCGTTTGGTGCACTCCGTCACTCTGCAGCCCATTTTCCTCCGCTTGGGCGACCCGGTCGTGCGTCCTGATGGGCCCCTGTCGTCCGTGGACGCTGTGTTCTCACGAATTCTGGCCGAATTCCCCGATATTCTGGACCCCCAGTTCCACTCCGCCGCCCCGAAGCATGGGGTGGTGCATCATATAACGACTACTGGCCCGCCCTTGTACGCCCGGGCACGGCGTCTTCCACCGGACAAGCTCCGTCTCGCTCGGGAGGAGTTCCGCCTTATGGAGTCACTGGGGATCGTGCGCCGTTCAGACAGCCCGTGGGCGTCCCCGCTACATATGGTCCCCAAGGCAGACGGTGGTTGGCGTCCTTGCGGAGATTACCGCCGGCTTAACGATGCCACAATCGCCGACAGGTATCCGGTCCCTCACATCCAGGATTTTAATGCCCACCTGGCTGGGGCCACGGTGTTTTCCAAGGTCGACCTGGTGCGTGGCTATAACCAAATTCCAGTCCACCCCGACGACGTCCCCAAGACGGCAATCGTGACGCCATTTGGCCTATTTGAATTCCTCCGCATGCCGTTCGGACTCAAGAACGCTGCGCAAGCCTTTCAGCGACTTATGGACTGCGTGTGCCGTGGCTTGGAATTCGTATTCGTATACCTTGATGACATATTGGTGGCGAGCCGCTCGAGACAGGAGCATGCTGCCCATCTCCGCCAGCTATGCCAGCGCCTTAGCGATCATGGGCTGGCCATCAACATCACCAAATGCCGTTTCGGGGTGGCATCCATCGAATTCCTGGGCCACCACGTGACCACGCACGGTGCGCTGCCGCTCCCCAACAAGGTGGACGCGGTGCGCCAGTTTCCACGCCCGACCACCGTGAAGGGCCTCCAGGAGTTCATGGGAATGGTGGCCTTTTACCACCGATTTGTGCCATCTGCAGCCCGGATCATGCGCCCGCTTTTCCATCTCATGGCGGGCAAGCGCAGGGAGGTCGAATGGACCGACGATGCGGTGGCGGCGTTCCAACACGCCAAGGAAGCCCTGGCTGCAGCCACGATGCTCGTGCATCCACGGGTTGATGCACCAACCAGCCTGACGGTCGACGCTTCAGAAGTAGCGGTTGGGGCGGTGCTCGAACAGCACACGGATGGGTGTTGGAAGCCTCTGGCCTTCTTCAGTAGGCACCTCAGCGGCGCACAGCGGAACTACAGTGCCTTTGACCGCGAGCTCCTTGCCCTTTACCTTGCGGTCCGCCACTTCCGCTATTTTCTCGAGGGGCGGACTTTCACCGCGTACACGGACCACAAGCCCCTTACTTTCGCTTTCGCCAAGGTGTCCGACCCGTGGTCAGCTCGCCAGCAGCGGCAGCTGGCTTACATCTCAGAATTTACTACCTCCATCCGTTTCATCGGGGGTAAAGACAACCGGGTGGCCGACGCCTTGTCTCGACCCGCGGTCCACGCCGTCCTGCAAGTGGCTGATGGAATCGACTACTCAGCCCTGGCGGCGGCCCACCTGTCCGATAACGAGATGTCCGCCTACCGTACCGCCGTTTCGGGCCTCAGGTTGGAGGACGTTCCCTGTGGCACTGGGGGCGCGACACTGCTTTGCGATGTGTCCACCGGGCAGCCACGCCCAATCGTGCCTGTTGCCTGGCGACGCCGGGTGTTCGAGGTGCTCCACGGGCTGTCCCACCCTTCCATTCGGGCAACGACGACCCTCGTGGCTTCCCGTTTCGTTTGGCACGGGTTACGCAAGCAGGTTGGGCATTGGGTGCGCACCTGTATCCCGTGCCAAACCTCAAAGGTACAGCGGCATGTGCGTGCGCCGCTCCAGGAGTTCCCCGTCCCTCGCCACCGTTTTGACCACATCCATGTGGACATCGTGGGGCCGCTGCCGCCTTCTCGGGGTTTCACCTACCTCCTGACAATGGTGGACCGTTTCACGCGGTGGCCGGAGGCAGTTCCACTGCCGGACACGTGTGCCTCTACTTGTGCCCGTGCCTTGGCGGCAAATTGGATTGCCAGATTTGGGGTTCCGCTCCATATTACGTCCGACAGGGGGCCACAATTCACCTCCGAGCTGTGGTCATCCATGGCCCAACTGCTGGGGGTTAACCTGCACCGCACCACAGCGTACCATCCGCAGGCGAACGGCCTGGTGGAGCGTTTCCACCGCCAGCTCAAGGCCGCTCTGAAGGCCAGGCTCGTTGGCCCGGACTGGGTTGACGCGTTGCCGTGGGTTTTACTGGGTGTCCGCACCGCCCCCAAGGAGGACTTGGCCACCTCCTCGGCGGAATTGGTTTACGGGGCTCCGTTGACGGTGCCCGGAGAGTTCGTTCCCCCCGCCCAGGGTCAGGCAGAACAGCCCTCAGCCGCCCTGCAACGCCTTCGTGAGACGGTGGGCTCGCTGGCGCCAGTGCCGACGTCTCGCCACGGTTCGGTGCAGTCACATGTCCCTTCCGCCCTGCAGGACTGTCCTTTTGTGTTCCTGCGTCGGGATGCCCACCGGCCACCCCTTCAGCGGCCTTATGAGGGACCGTTCAAAGTGCTTGAGCGGGGCTCTGCCACCTTCGTGTTGGACATGGGGGGTCGTCCTGAGACGGTCTCTCTTTCACGGCTGAAGCCGGCGCATGTGGACATTAGCCAGCCGGTGCTACTGGCGCAGCCTCGCCCTCGGGGTCGTCCCGCGTCCCGGCCCTTACCCCCGAAGTTCCCGCGGGTGCCTTCCCCTGGCGGGGTGGTTCTGCTTCCTGCGCCCGCCGTGGCGCGCACACGGGCTGGCCGTTTCATCCGTCCCCCTGTCCGTTTCGTGCCTTCGGTTCTTGGGGGGGGGTCCTGTGGCGGCACCCGGGGGCTAGGCCACTCCCTTGGTCATTCCACTCGGCACTCAGTGGACGGGAGGGATTAGGTCACTTCCTGGGTCAGTCCCCTTGGGTCAGGTGGTCTGGGACTATAAAGGGTTTGGGTGTGTCGACTCACCTTCTTCTTCTTGAGTGCGGTGTGTGATACTACAGGTAATACAGTTATTAAAGTTATTGATTACTCACCTGGCGTCTGGCCTGATTACCGCGGTGACCGCACCCACTACAGTATAGTGAAAACCTTTTCTGTTGCGTTCTATCCAGTCAGCAGAAGATTACATATGGTTACAATCAAGCCATCCACACTGTATAGGAAAAATGGGGGGAGTGAGTTAAAGGACATGTAGAATAAAGAGAATAATGTTTATTACAAGATAAAGTCCAGCAATGTCTGCTCTGATGCATCCTGATAAAATGCTTTCTACGGCACACCTGTAGAAGTTGGTGAAAGTTGTTGGAGACGTGCCAAACCTTCTGACCTTGTAAGGAATTAGTGACGTTGGTGTGCTTTCTTGGCCATTGCTTCGGTACGGCTGGTCCAGGACAAGTTGCTGGTGATTTTTACTGTGAGGAATTTCTCTAGTCGGAGGGTGGTGAACCTGTGGAATTCTTTGCCACAGAAGGCTGTGGAAGCCAAGTCAGGGGATATATTTAAGGCAGAGATAGATTAATTCTTGATTAGTACGGGTGTCAGAGGTTATGAGGAGAGGGTAGGAGAATGGGGTTAGATTTAGATTTAGATTTAGGGATACAGCGCGGAAACAGGCCCTTCGGCCCACCGGGTCCGCGCCGCCCAGCGATCCCCGCACATTAACACTATCCTACACCCACTAGGGACAATTTCTTAAAAACATTTGCCCAGCCAATTAACCTACATACCTGTAAGTCTTTGGAGTGTGGGAGGAAACCGAAGATCTCGGAGAAAACCTACGCAGGTCACGGGGAGAAAGTGTATACAGATGGCGCCCGTGGTCAGGATCGAACCTGAGTCTCCGGCGCTGCATTCGCTGTAAGGCAGCAACTCTACCGCTGCGCCACCGTGCCGTTAGGATGGAGAGATAGATCAGCCATGACTGAATGGCAGTGTTTTGATGGGCCGAATGGCCTAATTCTACTGCTATCACTTATGATCATGATCTAATGAACATGAAGCTTTCAACCATCTCAACCTCAGTGCCGTCAATGTATATCGGCCTTTGCTTCCTGAAATCGATCACAATCTTCCTTGTCTGGCTGACATTGAGGGAAAGCTTGCTGTCTTGGCACCGGGTTACGAAGTTGTCAATCTCCTTCCCGCACTCCACCTCATGGTAATCTGATATCCGGCCCACTGCGGTGGTGTCATCTGCGTATTTGTAAATTCAGTTGGATTTGTATTTGGCTGCACAGTTGTAGGTGGATGAAGAGTTAAGATGGAGTCTGAGAAGGCATCCTTGCAGAACACCAGAGTTCACAAGTTCACAAGTGATAGGAGTAGAATTAGGCCATTCGGCCCATCGAGTCCACTCCGCCAATCAATCATGCCTGATCTCTGCCTCCTAATTCCATTTTCCTGCCTTCTCCCCATAACCTTTGACACCCGTCCCAATCAAGAAATCAAGTGTTGAGGATTATCGCCCCCTAAAGGTCACGTCGAACCGCAAAGTGTGAATAGTGTGAATAGTGTGAGTAGGCTATTGTTTTGGTATCGTATGTCTTTTGTGGTGGGGGCATTTTGATTCCATTTGTGTAGGTGTGGCAAATTAAGTCAGATAAATTTATGAGTGTTAGCTGTGTGTTAGGTGAGAACGGAAACCTGATGCAACGTGGGTGGGGGAGAGATGGAGAGAGAGGGAATGCGGGGGTCACTTGAAGTTAGTGGGCGTAGCAGTAGAGTTGCTGCCTTACAGCGCATGCAGCACCGGAGACCCGGGTTCGAGCCTGACTACAGGTGCTGTCCGTTTGTACGTTCTCCCCGAGACCACCTGGGTTTTCTCTGAGATCTTCGGTTTCCTCCCACAGTCCAAAGACGTACAGGTATGTAGGTGAATTGGCTTGGTGTATGTGTAAATTGTCCTTAGTGTGTGTAGGATAGTGTTAATGTGCGGGGATCGCTGGTTGGCACGGACTCAGTGGGCCGAAGGGCCTGTTTCCGCGCTGTATCTCTGAACTAAACTAAAACTAAACCAAATTAATAAAATAATATGCCTGCTTGTGAGCTAGGTTAATTTCCGGAATGGCGGGACTGTCGTATGTTGAACGACTGGAGCAACTAGGCTTGTACATACTGGAATTTAGAAGGATGAGAGGGGATCTTATCGAAACGTACAAGATTATTAAGGGGTTGGACACGTTAGAGGCAGGAGACATGTTCCCAATGTTGGGGGAGTCCAGAACCAGGGGCCACAGTTTAAGAATAAGGGGTAGGCCATTTAGAACGGAGATGAGGAAAAACTTTTTCAGTCAGAGAGTTGTGAATCTGTGGAATTCTCTGCCTCAGAAGGCAGTGGAGGCCAATTCTCTGAATGCATTCAAGAGAGAGCTAGATAGAGCTCTTAAGGATAGCAGAGTCAGGGGGTATGGGGAGAAGGCAGGAATAGGGTACTGATTGAGAATGATCAGCCATGATCACATTGAATTAAATTATTGCATCGTATGGGAGGCGCATTCCCAATCTCGTTGTACCCCTTGTACAATGACAATAAAGATATATTGTATTGTATTGTATTGTATTGAATGGCGGTGCTGGGCCGAAGGGCCGAATGGCCTACTCCTAGTACCTATTGTCTATTGTCTATTGAAGTGAATTGACCAATACTCTTAGCACGCGCCCAAGGTGACAGGTGATGGGATAGAAGTGGATGTCTCTACCCACTCTGCTGCTGAAACAGCAGGAATCCGCTCAACAGCAGCCACTTAACTCAATGAGATGACATTCGGGGTCAGCTTTACTGCATCATTCCTCTCCATCCTCCACTGGAGCAATCCCTCCTGCTCGCTTTAATCCCCACCGCCACCATGCCTTCAAACCTTCCCATTCATTACGCCTGCCGAAACCACACCTCGAGTAAAAAACACAAACTTTGCAACTTCACTACTGCTTAGGAAAGTTGTCATTTCTCATCCGCAAGGCAATCTATCATCTTTTTTTGTTGTTGTTGCCAGGTCCATTTTGACACGGCAAACTCCCACAAAGAGCAATGTGGAAGGTGACTACTTAAATCTGATCCCAGTGATGTTGATTGAGGAGTAGTTGCATTTTACATTATTATTTATCTTTTCTTTCAAAAGAGCCCGTAACCGTGGTGACTCACCAAATGATTTTCGAGAGCGCTGCATTAAACACGGCTGGTAGCTTCTAAATCCATGTTGCTTACCTTCCTCATCTCTGCTCTTCGTTACCAAAGATAGTCCCTGTGCTTCCTTGCGTTAACTCTGATTGATGTTCCCGAATAAACTTCTGAACACTTTGATTTATTTGCAGCCTTTTGCCAACAAAGTCCAACCTTTCCACTCGCTGTTTGCCCGTGACACCCTGCATTTGCCTGTTTTTGCAACTGCATTGCAGTGGTAATTATTGAGACGTTCGACGTACTCCGCGCTAATTTTATTTGTTGACTGTGTAAGTGGTGATAAAAGGAAATTTTGTTGTTCCAATTTAGCCCAAGCAACTGGCAGATGTGCCAAGTAGATTCCTCGCATCGGTCTTCACAGAGTGTGAATGTTCTCTGGTTTCAGTTTCTTCGGATGGAAGAATCTATAACATGTGTGGAGGTCAGTCAACCATGTGCGACGAAACAGCGAACAGAGTAAAGTGTTTTAAAGGCATCTGGGCCATATGGGACACACTCTAAGATCCTTAAGGAAATGAGAGAGGAAATAGGTAAACCTTTGGTTAATAGTTTTAGAAACTTTATAAGCAAAGCGACTATACCCAAGGGGTGGAAAGTAGAAAATGTTGAGCTGAGATTCAAGGAAGGGATGAGGTGAGATTGCTGGGTTTAACAACCCCCTGGCCTAAAACTGAGGTGGCAAAAGTGATCAATGGTTTCTTAGAGAGTGTCAGTTGACGTTCAGCTGCAGAGCAGTATGGCGATCAGAGTGAGAGGGCAGGGATTGAGAAGCATTAGACCCCCCTCTCATTGGTATAGAAACGAAGAATGAACCGGCACATAAGATGGTTATTCTGCCCATCATTTCAATGCCAGCTCTTTTTGGAAGACAAAAACTGGGCGGCACGGTGGCGCAGCGGTGGAGTTGCTGCCTTACAGTGGCTGAGACAGACCCTTTGGCCCACTGAGTCCACGCCGACCAGCGATCCCCGCACACTAACACTATCCCACACACACTAGGGACAATTTACAATTTTACCAAGCCAATTAACCAACAAACCTGTACGTCTTTGGAGTGTGGGAGGAAACCGGAGCACCCGGAGAAAACCCACGCAGGTCCCATTCTGCGTCTATGGAGTCTGAAGAAGGATCTTGGCCTGAAACGTCACCTATTCTTTTCTTCAGAATTGCTGCCTGACCCGCTCTCCAGCACTTTGTGTCTATCATAGAAGTAGGTACGTTATGTTATTGTTGCACAAGACTTTGGTGAGGCTGCACTTGGAGTATTGCGCTCAGCTTTGGTCACCCGATTATAGGAGAGTTGGCATTATGCCAGAAAGGGTGCAGGGCAGATTTACAGGATGTTGCCAGGATTCGAGGGCCTGAGCTATAGGGAGAGGTTGGGCAAGCTAGGATGTTATTCCTTGGTGCATAGCATAAGGGGTGATATTATAGAGGTGACTGCATAGAAACATAGAAACATAGAAAATAGGTGCATGAGTCGGCCATTTGGCCCTTCGAGACAGCACCACCATTCAATATGATCGCGTCTGATCATCGAAAATCAATACCCCGTTCCTGCTTTTCCCCCATATCCCTTGATTCCATTAGCCCTAACAGCTGCATCTAACTCTCTCTTGAAAAAACATCCAATGATTTGGCCTCCAATGCTTTCTATGACAGAGAATTCCACAGATTCCCAACTCTCTGGGTGAAAAGGTTTTTTCCTCATCTCAGTCCTAAATGGCCCACCCCTTATTCTTAAACTGTGAGCCCTGGTTCTGGACTTCCCCCAACATCAGGAACATCGGGTCTAGATTCACGAGGAATGGATAGGGTGAATGCAATGATCTTTTTTTTTCAGTATTGGGGAATCAAAAACTAGAGAGCGTAGGTTTAAGTTGAGTGCGAAAGATTTAATGGGATTCTGAGGGGCAACTTCACACAGTAAGTACATGGAATAAGCTGCCAGAAGAAATAGTTGAGACAGGTGCAATGCCAACTTTTAAAATACACTTGGTCAGGAACATGGATAGGAAAGGTTATAGGGATATGGGTCACACGTAGGCAAATTTTAGTTTTTAGCTTTTAGTTTCAGAGTTACAGCGCAGAAACAAGCCCTTCGGCCCACCGAGTCTGCACCAACCAGTGATCCACGCACATTAACACTATCCTACACACACTAGGTACAATTTACATTTATATCAAGCCAATTAACCTACAAACCTGTACGTCTTTGGGGTGTGGGAGGAAAGCGTGGATTTAGGAGAAAATTCCTAAATCGGAGGTCACGGGGAGAACGTACAAACTCCGTACAGACAGCACCCGTAGTCAGGATTGAACCTGGGCCTCGGGCGCTGTAAGGCAGCAACTCTACCGTGCCAACATGGGACTAGTTTAGATGGGGTATCTTGGTCGCATGGACAAGTTGGGCCGAAGGGCCTGTTTCCGTGCTGTATGTCTCTATAACTCTAATTTCCGCTCTAACATAGTACGCCTACCAAAATTGTAAAAACATTACACAAATAAAAACATACATTATTGATCTTCCACTGAGATATCAGTTTAAGACCTGTAATTGCAGCCAAAAATTGTTAAATCAGGTACCAAATCCAATAAAATATTTAATGTTCATGAAGACCCAACAGACCAATAACCACCTTGGGAACAAAAGCAGTTCAAATCTCCAAATGAACTTTTCAGAAATATTTGACTCTGATTAATCATTGATGAAGCTGATGTTATGTAATTGTAGTGGAGTAGAATAGGTGAAGCATTTAAGAACTAGAAGCAGGGGTGAACAGTACTCCATCCGAAAACTCTTCTCCAATTCATTATTGTTGCTGATCCTCTATCTTATTCAATTCATACCTGACTTATTTATATTTGTTGATAGGCCAGGGAATAGAGAGGTAAGTGGAGAATAGAGGAGAACATGAGATCTAGAGCAGATCATTCTTGAATGGTGGGGCAGGTGTGAAGGGCTGAGCGGCCTCGTGCTGTTCCTATTTGCTTAAGTTCTTGTGATCTCTGGACCACTTGATCTCCTTGATGCCTAAATATCTATCATGCCGGCCTTGAACAGACTCAATAACTAAACATCCCCCAGCTCTCTGGGATGGAGAATTCCAAGATATGATGTCTGGTGAGAACGGAACAATGAAATTCTTACTTGCAGCAGCATAACAGACATGAAAACAGAGTACACTGTAAACACCACGATAAAAAACAAAAAAGTTCAGTATATACTGATATATATATATATACACATACACACAATATATATATATATTGTATACATATGTGTGTATGTATACATAGTATATATATATATATAATGTATACACACACACGCCATGTACACACACAATACACACACACATGTATATACAATATACAATATATATATATATGTGTGCATGTGCATGTGTGAGATATACTGATGTATATATATAGTGCCGTGTGTGCATATTTTATATTTATATATTGTATATATACTATATATAGTGTGTGTGCGTGAGTGTGTATATACTATACACACTCACACACACACACACACACATATATATATATATTGTGTGTGTGTGTGTGCATGTGTATACATAGAGTGTGTGTGTATATATACATATATATATGTATAAACAAATCTCATCTGCGTGTACATGATCTATATCCCTCTAGTTTCTATATATATATATATATTGGGATATGGATCATGTACATGTGGAATAACAGAGAGCTTATTTTTTTTTAAATTCACTCAATGCGAGTATCACCGTCAAATGTGGCATTAACTTCATTTACTTCTACCACAAATATTCTTTGATTATTTTCAAAGGATTTAGAATCCACCTTTGGGTGGCACGGTGGCACAGCGGTAGAGCTGCTGCCTTACAGCGCCAGAGACCCGGGATCGATCCTGGCTACGGGTGCTGTCTGTAGGGTGTATGTACGTTCTCCCCGTGACCTGCGTGGGTTTTCTCCGAGAACTTCGGTTTCCTCCCGCGCTCCAGAGACATGCAGGTTCGTAGGTTAATTGGGTTGATGGAAATGAAAAAATTGTCCTGTGCAGGGTAGTGTTAGTGTGCGGGGATCACTGGTCGTTGCGGAATCAGTGGGCCAAAGGGCCTGTTTTCGCGTTGTTTTGCTAAATTAAACGGTGCTGGCTCGAAGGGCCAAGTGGCCTCCTCCTGCACCGATTTTCTATGTTACCAAACTAAACTAAACTAAACTAAACTGAACTAAAATAAACTAAACTAAACCTGCAATTGAGTGATTGGAAAAACGATCTAGACTACTGAAAAACAAGCCTGGAAGTGACAATATATAGAAACAAGGAATTGCAGATGCTAGTTAATACACAAAATGACACAAAGTGCTGGAGCAACTCAGCTGGTCAGGTAGCTTCTCTAGCATCTCTGGAAAACATGGATAGGTGGCATTTTGGGTTGAAACCCTTCCTGAGACTGAAGGTCTCAACCCGTAACGTTCCCTATCCATGTTCTCCATAGATGCTGCTTGGCCCGCTGAGTTCCAGCTGTCACTCTTATAATATCACCACCGAGTATTAAAGTACATTCAAAGATAGACACAAAATGCTGGAGCAACTCAGCAGGACAGGCAGCATCTCGGGATAGAGGGAATGGGTGACGTTTCCAATCGAGACCTCCCTTCAGACTGAAAGTCAGGGGAGAGGGAGACACAGAGATATGGAAAGTTAAGGTGTGAAAACGAGGGATCAAAGGGAGCGAAGCTCAAGCAAAACGTAGAATAGATCATTGTCAGGTAGGGGAAGGTGACAACGAGGCATAGAAAGATAAAATTTCATCAGGAGGACAGTCTAGCTGGTCGGAGAACTAGAAACATAGAAACATAGAAAATAGGTGCAGGAGTAGGCCATTCGGCCCTTCGAGTCTGCACCGCTATTCAATATGATCATGGCTGATCATCCAACTCAGTATCCCGTACCTGCCTTCTCTCCATACCCCCTGATCCCTTTAGCCGCAAGGGCCACATCTAACTCCCTCTTAAATATAGCCAATGAACTGGCCTCAACTACCTTCTGTGGCAGAGGATGGGGGAGGGATGGAGAGAGAGGGAAAGCAATGGGAAATACGTTTATTTTTCTGCCCCTGTCCTTTTGCCGAAGAATATGTCCTTACCGACATATGGCTAAGCCTCTGTCTCAGCCCGAAATGTCACTTCACCTGTCAGGAGGCACGATTACGTCAACAGGTAATCAGAAGCAAGAACCTGATCAACTGTTCCCAGGGATTCAGCCTGGAAAGGGTAATTCAATCTTTTATAACGTGCACAATAAGACAAGAGTAAAGACTGTGACTTTCCCTGCCTGAAAACTTGTGCGTAAAAAAAAAACTCTCCCCCAAGGCCTTGAAAGTTTACATGTGTTTCTTGTTACTCCTCAATGATCAGCTTCAAAGGTACCATGCGGCATTAAGTGAGGTGGCGATGCTGAGTTTCATCTTGCATCAAGTTATTGCTGGCGTGTAGTAATGCTTTTATTAAAGGTTTGAAGTAGGAGGATATTTGAGGAAAATAATTTGAGACAGCAGGAAACGCCTTGTCGGAGGTGTGCAAGTGATGTTTTCTCCCTTAGATCTGACATTCCCGTTTACATCAGTTCCAGTTTTGGTTCAGTTTTATTGTCATGTGCACCGAGGTACAGTGAAAAGCTTTTGTTGCGTGCTAACCAGTCAGCGGAAAGACAATACACGATTACAATCGAGCCATTCACAGTGTACAGATATATTGATGAGGGAACAGCATTTAGTGCAAGATAAAGCCAGCAATTCCGATCAAGGATAGTCCGAGGGTCACCAATGAGGTAGACAGTAGTTCAGCACTGCTCGCTGGTTGTGGTAGGATGGTTCAGTTGCCAATTAACAGCTGGGGAGAAACTGTCCCTGAATCTGGAGGTGTGCGTTTTCACACTTCTATACCTTTTGCCTGATGGGAGAGGGGAGAAGAGGGAGTGGCCGGGGTGCGACTCGTCCTTGATTATGCTGCTAGCCTTGCCGAGGCAGCGTGAGAGTGTAAATGGAGTCATCAGAAGGGAGGTTGGTTTGCGTGATGGCCTGGGCTGCGTCCACAATTCGCTGCAATTTCTTGCGGGTCTTGGATGGAGCTGTTCCCAAACCGTGCTGTGATGCGATGCATCCCGATAAAATGCTTTCCACGGTGCATCTGTGGAAGTTGGTGAGAGTTGTAGGGGGACATGCCGAACTTCCTAAGCCTTCTAAGGAAGTTGGCGTGCTTTCTTGGTCGTTGCTTCAATATGGAAGCAATATGCTTCAATACAGGAGAAGTTATTGGTGAGATTGACTCCAAGGAGTTTGAAGTTTTCTACCATCTCCACACCATGCATGCCTGTTGGCCTCTGAGCAACCGTCTATTTGCCTGGGATTAGGGGGAGAAAATTGGCCTGTTGCTTGCCACGAAGGATGAAGCATTTGGCAAGAATAAACCCTTCTTCTTCTTCCTTCTTCTTAAGCCCGTGGCTCCTCTAGGGAGCATAGGCCATTGACAAATGTCCTCCACCTCACTCGGCTGTTGGCGGTTCTTTTGCGATCTCCCCAGTTGAGCCCACTCCCAGACATTTCTGCCTGGACACCTCTTCTCCAGCTGTTCCTGGGGCGACCTCTTTTCCTTTTTCCTCGGGGGTTCCATTTCAGGGTTTGCCGGGTGATGTTTGTGGCAGGTTTTCTGAGGGTGTGTCCAATCCAACTCCATTTTCTCCTTCGAATTTGTAAGTCAATGGGATCCTGGCTTGTTCTTTTCCACAGGTCCGCATTGCTTACTTTGTCTCTCCTCCAGGTGTTTAGTATTCTCCTGAGGCAGGTGTTAATGAATGTTTGCAGCCTGTTTGTTGTGTGTTTTGTTGTTTTCCATGTCTCTGATCCATACACCATTACCTGCTTCACGTTTCAATTAAAGATGCGTATTTTGGTGTTGATTGAGATGTATTTTGAGTTCCAGATCTTCCTAAGCATGTTATTGATTCTGCTTTTTATGTCTGCATCTGTCCACAACACTGCCTCGGTATGTGAATGTTTCTACCTCCTCCAGGGCAGTGTTGTGCATGAGGATAGGGCTGCTGGTTTTGGAGTGGACCTTCATCACCTGTGTCTTTGCTGTATTGGGTGTATAAGGGCGGCACGGTGGCGCAGCGGTAGAGTTGCTGCCTTAAAGCGAATGCAGCGCCGGAGACTCAGGTTCGATCCTGACTACGGGTGCTGTCTGTACGGAGTTTGTACGTTCTCCCCGTGACCTGCGTGGGTTTTCTCCGAGATCTTCGGTTTCCTCCCACACTCCAAAGACGTACAGGTATGTGGGTTAATTGGCTTGGTAAATGTAAAATATAAATTAAAAAATTGTCCCTCGTGTGTGTAGGATAGTGTTAGTGTGCGGGGATCGCTGGGCGGCGCGGACCCGGTGGGCCGAAGGGCCTGTTTCCGCGCTGTATCTCTAAATCTAAAAAAATCTAAATCTAAAATCTAAACTCATACAGAATAAACTCATTACCCTTTAAAGTGTAATGGGGTGGAAATTGTGCCTCTTGATTGGACAGCAGGCAACAATAAAGCTTTCCATTGTTCCTCGGTACACATGACAATAAACTAAACAAAATTAATTCAATCAAATGAACCGTGTGTTTTGCAAGTTGAAAAAGGAAGTCTCCCTGCCAGAGTAGGGGAACTGAGAACCAGAGGACATCGGCTTCTGGTGAGGGGGGAAAGGTTTAACAGATGGGGCATGTTGGTCGGAGTGGGCAGGTTGGGCTGAAGGGCCTGATTCCACGCTGTATGACTCTATGACTTTGTGAATCTAAAAGGGAGTAGGGGACAGAAGAGGCTGCAGATGTTGCAATTGCTGAAGCAATTCCTTTGCATCTCCATTCTAAAGCTTTGCCCTTTAATTTTGTGCCTGTGTCCTCGGTTCCTATTCTCTTTAGGAGAGAGTCAAATCTCTATATTTGAACGTTTGTTGTTCATAAATTCATAATTTCATGTGATAGGAGCAGAATTAGGCCATTCGGCCCAAGAGGTCTACTCTGCCATTCAATCATGGCTGAATAATCTCTCCCTCCTAACCCCATTCTCCTGCCTTCTACCCATAACCCCTGGCACCCGTAGGGTTAATCAAGTTAAGGATACACAGGTACATTGGATGACATAAAAGTAGGAAACCACAAAATGCTGGAGTAACTCAGCGGGTCAGGCAGCATCCCGGGAGAGAAGGAATGGGTGACGTTACGGGTCGAGACCCTTCTTCAGACTGATGCTGGGTCTGAAGAAGGGTCTCGACCCTCAGGCTGGAGAAGGGTCTCGACCCGAAACATCACCCATTCCTTCCCTCCCGAGATGCCGCCCGACCCGCTGAGTTATTCCAGCATTTTGTGTCTATCTTCGATTTAAATCAGCATCTGCAGTTTTTTTCCTACATAAAAGTGGGAAAAGGTCATTCGTTCTCTAGCACCTGCTGGTCTTGTATCTCACTGCCTTTCCCTGCATGAACTCCCAACGCTTCATTGTCCAAATGTCTATCGATATGTCTAGGATATAATTAGTGGCATATATAATGTCACTTGGTTATAACGAGTGATCGGTTATGCATGACCCCCTTGGATAAAAAGTTCAAACATTTACTTGCATCTGGGCGAAGAAATGTCTCTTCGTCTCAGTGGTGAATTGTTGACTTTGGCACAGGGACTCCTGGTTCTAGGCAATTAAGTGGGGAGAGGAATGATCCGTGCGTCCATCCTGCCAAACTATGAGGGTATGATCTGGCACATGAAAGGAAAATGCAGGAGATAAACTTCATGGCACTCATGAGGATCATGAGGGGCAAACGTGCAGAACAACTAACACCGGGGTGTCACGGTGGCGCAGCGGTAACGTTGCTGCCTTGCAGCGCCAGTGACCCGGGTTCAATCCCCATTACGGGTGCTGTCGGTCGGAATTTATACGTTCTCCCCGTGACCCACGTGGGTTTTCTCCGGGTGCTCTGGTTTCCTCCCACTCCCACAGGTTTGTAGGTTAATTGGCTTCTGCAAATTGTAAATGGTCCCCAGTGTGTAGGATAGTGCTGGTGTGAAGGCAGTGGAGGCCAATTCTCTGAATGCATTCAAGAGAGAGCTAGATAGAGCTCTTAAGGATAGCGGAGTCAGGGGGTATGGGGAGAAGGCAGGAACGGGGTACTGATTGAGAATGATCAGCCATGATCACATTGAATGGCGGTGCTGGCTCGAAGGGCCCAATGGCCTCCTCCTGCACCTATTGTCTATTGTCAATGGTATGATTGCTGGTCGGCACGGACTCGATGGCCGAAGGGCCTGTTTCCGCACTGTATCTCTTTAAAAAAAAACAGAAAAAAAACAAATTTTCCTTGCCTAAAAGTGGAATTTCTCTACATCTCTTTGATGCTCTTCTTCTAAAGGGTATTAGTTTCTGATCCTCTTTGGATCGTTCACCTTGTCGTGATGAAGAGGCTTGCGTGCCCCATGATTCCGAGAGCGATGCTGTCGGAAGCACTAGCTTCTGGTAGGGCCACCCATGGCGGTAAGGCCAAGGATGAGGGCCCAGACTAAGAACGATCCAACGTACAAGACCTCAACGGCAGACCAGGCGGACAAAGTTATCTGGAACTCAGCGGCTGTGAAGGCGGATGAAGGTTGCAACAAATCTATCGGCTCCAATCGTCTTGGTCCCCTTGCCATTGGAATGTGTTGATTGATTTGGTACCTCAGCTGCACGGAGGCAGAGAGGAAAGCTCTTCAGCGGGTAGTCCATAGAGCTCAGAGGACCATCGGAACACAGCTACCAGCCTTGGAGGGCATCTACAACACACGATGCCTCAGAAAAGCCACCAGCATCCACAAAGACTCTTCACACCCCTGCAACAGTCTGTTCGAACTCCTTCCATCGGGCAGACGATACAAGGCCTTCTACGCCCGCACCTCCAGACTCAGGAACAGCTTCATCCCCAGGGCCATAGCTGCCATGAACCGGTCCTGCTGAGCCGGATGGTCACATCGCACAGTGAACCGGCACAGATCTACTTGCACTTTATTCTGTTTTAAAACTGTTACAATTTGTTTCATTGGGTTGTTTAAATTAATACTGACTAGCTAATTAAATTATTGCATCGTATGGGAGGCGCATTCCAAATCTAGTTGTACCCCTGTACAATGACAATAAAGATATATTGTATTGTATATTGTATTGTATTGTATTGTGTTGTGAAGGACCGTGTGCTTCTTGGAGTGCGACATCAAGTACACGTTAAACAAACACACGCACGGGCGTCTTCGTCCTGTGAAGGAACGTGGACCATCATCCTCGACCTCGAAGGATAACCACGACGAGTTTCTGGTGAGTTCAGGAAATGTTAGACATGACCTTGAGAATAATGATGACTTTAAATTTCCATCTGAAAGGCAACACGCCCATCAGTGCTACATTTCCTCGTTCAGCCAAGACTTGTACTCAGGTCTCTGTGATGGGACTTAAACCCACATCTTTAGGACAGAAGCGAGAGAGAGCTATGTACCGAGCTACAGATTAACAATCAATGTTAGGCCATCGCAAAGAAATAAACAGTGCCCTTCTCAGTGTTAATTAACACCGGGCGACAGGGTGGCATGGCGGTAGAGTTGCTGCCTTACAGTGCACAACAGCACCAGAGACCCGGGCTCGATCTTGGCGAGGGGTGCTGTCTGTATGCAGCTTGTACGTTCTCCCCGTGACCTGTGTGGGTTTTGTCCGGGTGCTCTGGTTTCCTCCCACACCCAAAGATTTGTAGGTGAATTGGCATCTGCAAATTGTAAATTGTCCTTCGTGTGTCCAAATTCACTGGATAAATGTAAGAGAGAGTTAGATAGAGCACTAGGGGCTAGTGGAATCAAGGGATATGGAGAGAAGGCGGGCACAGGTTACTGATTGTGGATGATCAGCCATGATCACGATGAATGGCGGTGCTGGCTGGAAGGGCCAAATGGCTTCCTCCAGCACCTATTTTCTATGTTTCTATGTAGGCTAGTGCTCGTGTACGGGGTGATCGCCGGTCGGCGCGCACTCGGTGGGCCCGCTTCCGCGCCGTATATCTCGAAACCAAACTGTACTGGAAGCCAAGAGCTGGAGGTCAGGGCTTGTCTGAACTTGGTACGTTGTGCCTCTTGTTGATCCTCAGCTGAATATCTGTGACCAAAGGCCGAAGAAAGCAACGCAGATGAAGCGACTTAAGACTTTTCTTTACCTAGCGAGAGAACAGGCTGAGCGATGTCGGGTTATACACTATGTGGCAAAGTAAGTTCGGGGGGGGGGGGGGGGGGCAGCACGATGGAGGATTTCAAAATTATGAAAAGATTTGGACGTGGTAAAATGATTTAAAATTCATAGTGACAGAAGGATTAGAAAGCAAAACTGTAAAATATGTAGGCCAGCGCTAAGGTTAGATAACAGGACATACTTATTTTTCCTGGAATTATTGCTGGATGTGAAAAATATGGGAGATTATGATCCTTTGTGGAAAGGCCCCTGAGGGAGCAGCAGAATTGCACAAGCCAGTTACGTTTGCCTCCTGTTGCTTGATTTCTTTATGAATTGAAAGGAAATTAGTAATTTTTCCTACATCAATCACAAATCTCCTCGTTATTTTATTTTTTTTCCCCTGAAAATAGCTTATATGTTGGAAGCTTCAACTTAGTAGTGAATGGGTTTAAGATGCTCTGGGGTAGAAGGCTGTTGTTTGACTGACTGTTCAATCAGCATTCCTTGAAGCACGCAGATGTGGGGAAGGTGATGTATCATTTCCTCTTCCTTCCTTCCATTCCTTTCACTTTCTTTCTGTCCCCCTTTTTCTTCCCTTCTTTCTCTGCACTTTGCTTCCTTCCTCTTTCCCCTCTCACTTTCTTCCTTTGCTTTTTCGACCTTAGGCCTTGGAGATACCAGGCGGAAACCCACCCTTCGGCCCAACGGGTTTGCGTCGACCAGCACTAGTCCACACACGAGGGGAGAGTTTACAGTTTTTACCGAATCTTTGGTGTAAACCAGCGCCGGTAGTTCCTTCCTGTACGATGATTTGTTGAAAGGGTAGCAGGTCCAAGGGGCTGAATGGCCTTCTCCTGCTCCCCTTCCTTGCACCGTAACGCTTAGTCGTCAGAAGGGTCGTCAAGCAGGAATGTTAACCCTGTTTCTGTCCCCACATAGACTGACAGTTCTGCTGAGTATT
Organism: Rhinoraja longicauda; assembly: GCF_053455715.1. Taxonomy (NCBI): domain Eukaryota; kingdom Metazoa; phylum Chordata; class Chondrichthyes; order Rajiformes; family Arhynchobatidae; genus Rhinoraja; species Rhinoraja longicauda. The sequence continues at coordinate 9,071,914 of NC_135959.1, read as the reverse complement.
CCTACTGTCCTCAGTCTTTGTTTCAGATTACCTGCATCTGCAGCATTTTGCTTTCAAACTGAGGTAAACCCTCAAGGACTATTTCTTGTGTTGAACGGAACTGAAGATGCTAAAGGTGGTCACAATAGACAATAGGTGCAGGAGGAGGCCATTCGGCCCTTCGAGCCAGCACCGCCATTCAATGTGATCATGGCTGATCATTCTCAATCAATACCCCGTTACTGCCTTCTCCCCATACCCCCTGACTCCGCTATCCTTAAGAGCTCTATCTAGCTCTCTCTTGAATGCATTCAGAGAATTGGCCTCCACTGCCCTCTGAGGCAGAGAATTCCACAGATTCACAACTCTCTGACTGAAAAAGTTTTTCCTCATCTCAGTTCTAAATGGCCTACCCCTTATTCTTAAACTGTGGCCCCTTGTTCTGGACTCCCTCAACATTGGAAACAAGTTTCCTGCCTCTAACGTGTCCAACCCCTTAATAATCTTATACGTTTCGATAAGATCTCCTCTCATCCTTCTAAATTCCAGCGTATACAAGCCTAGTCGCTCCAGTCTTTCAACATATGACAGTCCAGCCATTCCGGGAATTAACCTAGTAAACCAACGCTGCACGCCCTCAGATTGAAAGCAAAGCGCTGGAGTAACTCAGCGTGTCAGGCAACATCTCTGGAGAAAAAGGATGGGTGACGTTTTGGGTCCCGACCCGAAACTCCACCCATCCCTCTTCTCTGGAACTGCTGCAAGGCTTGTTTTCAAGCCATAAAATATCATCGAAAAACCTTTAATGGTTTGTTTATTTCTTGTTTGCCTTCTGGAAGCTTGGAAGAATTCATGCGGGAACTATTCAAAATTAATGTGTTCAGCATAGCTAGCAGGTGGTCCAATTATTAATGTGCTTCCTTGCTGTTCGAGTGTAGCTTCCTGTTCGCTAACATGTGTCAGGTACTTTCCAGATTTCAGGGGATATGTCCTATGATCGCCAGAAGCACTGATCTAAAGGCTGTAAATAGTACGAAATGATGCACTTTCGAATGAACTCAACGAAGAGAGACCCAGTCGACAGTGTTGCTGCCTCACAGTTCCAGGGGTACCCAGGGGCTTCAATCCTGATCTCCAAGTGCTACTACCTCTGTGGAATTTACATGATCTCCCCGTGGCTGGGTGGGTTTCCTCTGGGTACTTTGGTTTCTTTAGACTTTAGAGATACAGCGCGGAAACACTCTATCCTGACAAACCGCATCACTGAAATAAAATCACTGAAATAAAATCTTGGCTTCAAATCAATTTCCTCAAACTAAACTGTGACAAATCCGAAATCATCATCATTGGACCAAAAACCCTCACCAAATCCACCCACAACTTCACCCTCAATATTGATGGTTTCCCAGTATCCACCTCCCCTCACATCCGGAATCTTGGCATCATCTTTGATCAAACCCTCTCCTTTGACAAACACATCAAACACATCACCAAGACAGCCTTCTTCCACCTCAAAAACATCGCCCGTCTCCGTCCATCCCTCTCCTCCACAGCTGCAGAAACCCTCATCCACGCCTTCATCACCTCCCGTCTGGACTACTGCAACAGCCTCCTCTATGGTTCACCCTCAAAAATCATCAATAAACTCCAATACATCCAGAACTCCGCTGCCCGTCTACTCACCCACTCCCCGATCCGTGACCATATCACCCCCGTCCTTTACAAGCTCCACTGGCTCCCCATCCCCCAGAGAATCCAGTACAAAATCCTCCTCATGACCTACAAAGCCCTCCATAACCTGGCCCCATCCTACCTGACTGACCTCCTCCACAGACACACTCCAACCCGTAACCTCCGCTCTGCTGCTGCTAACCTCCTGTGTCCCCCCCATCCGGACCAAACTCAGATCCTGGGGGGACAGGGCTTTCTCCATCGCTGCTCCCACCCTCTGGAACTCACTACCTCAAACCATCAGAGATTCCTCCTCACTCACCACATTCAAAACATCACTGAAGTCTCACCTGTTCAACACTGCCTTCAACCACTGACCGTCACCTCACCTTATTCTTCCTTTTCTGTTCGTTTATTTATTTATTTTTATGTCTTATTTACCATGTAAAGCGTCTTTGAGTGTCCAGAAAAGCGCTATACAAATGTAATGATTATTATTAATATTAAACAGGCACTTTGGCCGTCCGGGCGTGAGGTAATTTACAGTAACCAGTTAACCTACCAACCAATGTGTTTTTGGGAGATGGGAGCAGATCGGAACACTTGGCGGAGACCCATAACACGGTGCCGCAGCGGTAGAGTTGCTGCCTCACAGCGCCAGTGACCCGGGTTCGATCCTGACAATGGGTGCTGTCTGGGTAGAGATCGTACGTTCTCCCCGTGACTGCAGTACTTTCCACAAAGTACTTCACAGGCAAGAACGCTCCCATGGAGAATCTGTCAGTTAATCTGTCAGATTAAATTAGGACAAACTGTGAGCTCTAAGTGCTTTGCTTGAGTTTACGCCCAACCCGTGGGTAGTTTATGGTCACCCTCTGTAGACCAGGTGGCCTGCTGTCTCTCCCTCTATCTCCCTCGATCTTTCACACACGCCACACATATCCAGCATAAAGCACAAAGAAAATAAAAAGCTCAAAAGCGAATTTGATTTGGAACGATGAAAGTGAATCGACTGACATGAGGTTGCGGGGAGAAGGAGGGAGGGGGTGAGAGGGGGAGTTGGGGGGGGGGTGTTGGGGGGTTGGAAAGTGGGAGGGGGGGTGGGGTGGGAACCCAAGCTGGAGCCCTTGCAACCTTAATTTGTAACTCCACATATGGTTTAGTGCGGATAAAAGGAACACATCGGCCGACTGACTTTGCCACATGTTGTCAGAGCTCTTTGAAATGATTTGTGAAAACAAATACATGGGCTCATTTCGACAGGCTGGGTGATCACCTTCCCACCGGCTCAGAAAGTCGGAGAAGACGTCATCAAGTAAAACTCGAAATGTCTGTGAAGCCACTGACCGTTAAAAGAGCCCCGCTGAGGCAAATGTTAGAAGATCGTCTTTGTTCAGGTTTATTATCATCATCACGTGTACCGGAGTACAGTGAGAGCCTACATTTTGCATGCGAACCAAACAGATTGGAAAATCACAAACATAAATACAATCAAGTCAAACGCAAGTAGAGCTGCTGCCGTACCGAGCCAGAGATCTGGGTTCGATCCTGACTACGGGCATATACAAACATTTTTAAAACTGCTTTCAATTAAATTACCATAAATAAATGAAAAATAGTGCTCGGCAAAATAACTTAAAGACCTTTTTCCTACCAATAGCTGAAAGGACAGTTATTTCAGTTTTGGTGTTTAGAGATACAGTATGGAAACAGGTCCTTCGGCCCACCAAATCTGTGCCGACCAATGATCACACACACACTATATATCATATCATATCATATCATATATATACAGCCGGAAACAGGCCTTTTCGGCCCACCAAGTCCGTGCCGCCCAGCGATCCCCGTACATTAACACTATCCTACACCCACTAGGGACAATTTTTACATTTACCCAGCCAATTAACCTACATACCTGTACGTCTTTGGAGTGTGGGAGGAAACCGAAGATCTCGGAGAAAACCCACGCAGGTCACGGGGAGAACGTACAAACTCCTTGCAGTGCAGCACCCGTAGTCAGGATCGAACCTGAGTCTCCGGAGCTGCATTCGCTGTAAAGCAGCAACTCTACCGCTGCGCTACCGCTATATATATATATATATATATAGTTATATATATAGTTATATATATATATAGTTATATATACACACACACATATATGTACACATAGAAATATAGAAAAATAGGTGCAGCAGTAGGCTATTCGGTCCTTCGAGCCAGCACCACCATTCAATATGATCATGGCTGATCATCTAAAATCAGTACCCCGTCCCTGCTGTTTCCCCATATCCCTTGATTCCATTAGCCCTAAGAGCTAAATCTAACTCTCTCTTCAAAACATCCAGTGAACTGGCCTCCACTGCCTTCTGTGGCAGAGAATTCCACAGATTCACAACTCTCTGGGTGAAAAAGTTTTTCCTCATCTCAGTCTTAAATGAACTACCTCTTATTCTTAAACTGTGACCCCTGGTTCTGTCCAATCCCTTAAGAGTTTTATTTGTTTCTATGAGATCCCCTCTCATCCTTCCAAATTCCAGTGAATACAAGTCCAGTTGACCCATTCTTTCATCAAATGTCAGTCCCTCCATCCCGGGAATTAACCTGGTAAACCTACGCTTCACACCCTCAATAGCAATAATGTCCTTCCTTAAATTTGGAGACCAAAATTGTACACAATACACACAAATACATATATATATATATAAAATATCCACTCTATCTAAGCCTTTCACTCTTAGACAATAGACAATAGACAATAGGTGCAGGAGTAGGCCATTCGGCCCTTCGAGCCAGCACCACCATTCAATGTGATCATGGCTGATCATTCTCAATCAATACCCCGTTCCTGCCTTCTCCCCATACCCCCTGACTCCGCTATCCTTAAGAGCTCTATTTATCTCTCTCTTGAAAGCATTCAGAGAACTGGCTTTCACTGCCTTCTGAGGCAGAGAATTCCACAGATTTACAACTCTCTGACCGAAAACGTTTTTCCTCATCTCAGTTCTAAATGGCCTACCCCTTATTCTCAAACTGTGGCCCCTGGTTCTGGACTCCCCCAACATTGGGAACATGTTTCCTGCCTCTAACATGTCCAACCCCTTAATAATCTTATATGTTTCGATAAGATCCCCTAATCTTATATGTTTCGGATACGCTGATATGGCTTGGAGAGAGAGCTCAGTCACCACACACTGACTACATGCTTATTCCTGCTTCCTACATTCTGTACAGCAGTCACTTGGGCCAGTACTCTGTAGATGGGTCAGGACTTTACATCGCAGTAATGCACTGATAGATGGCGAGTGCAGGTATAGAGGGGGGTGGTTCCGGGACACCAGAACTAACTGTTGAGCCTTGACGAGTTGTCGTGGGCCTAACTCAACAAAGCACCAGTGAAGGGAGGTGTCCTCTTGATAACCCCAATGATATACTGGCACCCACGCGCCTAGTTTTTGTTGTCCCATAGTTTGACTCTGCAACTCATTTCAGAAGCTCATGTGACATTGGAATTGGGTTTCCTGGTTAAACATTTGTCAACATGTGGATGACTTCTTATCGAATATGAAGTTTGTTATTGTCCGATAGCAATCGTGTGTAGTTCAGGAAGGAACTGCAGATGCTGGAAAGACACAAAGTGCTGGAGTAACTCAGCGGGACAGGCAGCATCTCTGGAGAAAAGGAATAGGTGATGTTTCGAGTTGAGACCTTCAAGGGGTCTGACGAAGATCTGATGGAGGGTCCCGACCTGAAATATCACCTATTCCTTTTTTGTCCAGAGATGCTGCCTGACCCGTAGGGTTACTCCAGCACTTCGTGGGTTTGTTGAAGGGTCTCGACCTGAAACGTCACCTTTTTCCTTTCTCCAGATGCGCTGAGTTACTCCATCACTTTGTGGAGTCTATCTTAACTTTAGATACGACTTTGGCATTGAGCTTGGTTTTCATGGTTGAGCGCTTAGCCTCTTGTGGTTATAGCGCAAGTACTTTGTGTTTTCACAGTAAAGCAGACATCGAACAGTACACAGGTGCTGACCCGACTCCAGGCTAACATGGTAATTCAGTCAAGCCTGGTGCTAAAAAGTCGCTCAGCCCGGTGAAGCAGGCTCCTTGACAGCTGTCAATTGAGAGATGGTTTAAAGGTCGCAGCATCTTGAGATACTTTTCCCTGGCCCCATGCCATCTCCGAAGAGAAAACACATGCCGAGTATCTGTTGCGAGGAAGAATTGCGGCAGGGGCTCTTTTGTTATCAAATGTTTCAATCTGTCATGTTCCAATTTTCTCCCCCTTCGCCCTCTTCAACCGTCTTACCTCCACCACCACTTCCTCAGAAGAGCAGATTCCCACCTTGCCTGCGTACCCTATTATTGCTTCCAGCTATATGAATCCCCCCCCCCCCCTCCCAAACCCTCTCCCACCTCCGCCTCCAAAGCTGCAGTGAATGGAATAACTGTCTCGCTTATTAAGTAACCGGCCTTTGATATCCTTACTCAAGAGAGGAATAGAGAGGAATATTCCTCATGAGAGGAATAGATCGGGTAGATGCGCAAAATCTCTTGCCCAGAGTAGGGGAATCGAGGACCAGAGGACATGGGTTCAAGTTGAAGGGGAAAAGACTTAATAGGAACGTGAGGGGTAACTTTTTCACACAAAGGGTGGTGGGTGTATGGAACAAGCTGTCAGGTAAGGTAGTTGAGGCTGGGACTATCCCAAAGTTTAAGAAACAGTTAGACAGGTACACGGATAGGACAGGTTTGGAGGGATATGGACCAAGCGCAGGCAGGTGGGACTAGTGTAACTGGGCCATGTTGGCCGGTGTGGGCAAGTTGGTCCGAAGGGCCTATTTCCACATTGTATCACTCTATGACTATGACTCGATGACTGAAGAGGCCTTCACTTATGTTTCTTGTGGGTGTAGCTGCTGAGGCAGATTTGGTAGAAACTGGCTTGGATGAGCTTGATATGTCAACTCTGCTCCTCTCTCTCTCTCTCTCTCTCTCTCTCTCTCTCTCTCTCTCTCTCTCTCTCTCTCTCTCTCTGCGGGTGCTGACTGACCTGCTGTGCGTTTCCAGCATTTTTTTAAAACTTTATTTTTAGAAGCATGGAGAATAGAAACAGGCCCCTCCAGCTGACCAAACCTGGAAAATCGACCTGAAACGTCACCTATTCTTTTTCTCCAGAGATGCTGCCTGACCCACTGAGTTACTCCAGCACTTTGTGTCTATCTTCAGTATAAACCAGCATCTGCAGATCCTTCCTACTGACCACTTAGCCTTGTGTGGTTATTGCGTAAGTACTTTGTGTTTTCACAGTAAGGCAGACATCGAACAGTACACAGGTGCTGACCTGACTCCAGGCTAACATGGTAATTCAGTCAAGCCTGGTGCTAAAAAGTCGCTCAGCCTGGTGAAGCAGGCTCCTTGACAGCTGTCAATTGAGTGATGGTTTAAAGGTCGCAGCATCTTGAGATACTGAAGAAGGATCCTGACCAAAAACATCATCTACCTATGTCCTCCAGCTTTATCCCCATAACCTTTGACGCCCTCAGTAATCAAGTCTGTGGAGTGTGGGAGGAAACCGGAGCACCCGGAGAAAACCCACACGGTCACATGGAGAACGTGCATACAACCATACAGACAACAACCATAGTCAGGATCAAACCTGGGTCTCTGGCGCTGTGAGGCAGTAACACCACCACTGTGCCACCGTGCAGCCCCACTAGTCTTGAAGTTACTCGGTTCACTATTAGAATGCGGATTCATTTAAGATTTCCATCTGCTATTTTTAATTGGAAGCATTAAAGCACTTACTTTAATGTACAATTTGCATGATAGTACCACGGGATAATCTGCAGTCATCACTCAGATTCTTATTGAAACCAAAGGGCAATGAACATGTGGCAAAGCCACTGGATCTCCCTTCGGGAGACGGTGGTGTGGATTTTGAAAATCAATGGGGGAAAATGCACAAAGTCTGTGCAGAGTTGTTGACATTCCGCAGAGGAAGTGCCACCAAGTCTGGGAATACAGGCACAGATGCATTCAACTTGACTTTTTAAGCTTGCTGAACAAAGCTTCGCCATCAGCTCCTAAAGAGCTCTCTGGTGGTGGGCGAGAAGCCACCAGCGGAACCGTGAATGCGGCATTTCACAAGTTCACAAGTTACAGGAGCGGAATTAGGCCATTTGGCCCATCGAGTCCACTCCGCCGTTCAATCACGGCTGATCTCTGCCTCCGAATCCCATTTTCCTGCCTTCTCCCCATTACCCTTGACCCCACCCGTTCTAATCGAGAATTTGTCTATCTCTGCCTTAAAAATATCCACTCTGACTTGGCCTCCACAGCCCTCTGTGGCATTGAGTTCCACAGATTAACCACCCTCTGACTAAAGAAGTTCCTCCTCACCTCCTTTCCAAAAGAGCGCCCTTTATGTTTCTGCCACTGTATGTTTCTTTTTTTTTTCCTAGTCAGATGTGCAGCACTTTGGTCAACGTGGGTTGTTTTTAAATGTGCTATACAAATAAATTGACTTGACTTGACTTGACTTTAATTCTGAGGCTATGACCTCTGGTCCAAGACTCTCCCACCAGTGGAAACATCCTTTCCACATCCACTCTATCTATGCCTTTTATTATTCTCTATGTTTCAATGAGGTCCCCCCCTCAACCTTCTAAACTCCAGTGAGTAGAAGCCCAGTGCTGTCAAACGCTCAACATATGCTAACCCACTCATTCCTGGAATCATTCTTGTAAACCTCCTCTGGATCCTCTCCAGAGCCAGCAATGGGGCACTGATTATAGATGATCAGCCATGATCATATTAAATGGGGGTGCTGGCTCGAAGGGCCGAATGGCCTACCCCTGCACCTATTTTTCTGTTTCTATGTTTCCATCCTTCCTCATTTATGGGGCCCAAACTTGCTCACAGTAGTCCAAATACGGCCTGACCAGCGCCTTATAGAGCCTTAGCATTACATCTCAGTTTTTGTATTCCAGTCCGCTTGATATAAATCCTAGCATTGAATTTGCCTTCCTTACTACCGATTCGAATTGCTAATTAACTTTTTGGGAGTCCTGCACCAGCACTCCCAAGTCCCTCTGCACCTCCGATTTCTGGATTCTCTCTCCATTTAGAAAATAATCTACGCCTTTTTTCTTACCAACATGCATGACTCCGCACTTTGCGGTACTGAATTTCATCTGCCACTTCTCAGCCCACTCTCCTAACCTGTCCAAGTCCTTCTGCAGAGTCCCTGCTTCCTCGACACTGCCTGCCCCTCCGCCCATCTTAGCATCATCTGCAAACGTGGTCACAAAGCCTTCAATCCCCTTATCCATATCATTAATATACAACGTGAAGGATAGTGGCCCCAGCACCGACCCTTGCATAACGCCACTAGTCACTGGCAACCAACCTGTAAAAGCAACTTTTATTGCAACTCTTTTGCCATCTGCCATCCAGCCAACCCACTATCCATGCTGGTATCTGCCCTTTAATACCAATTTTAATCAGAATTTAATAAAATTTAATCAGGGGGGCAGTAAGATGGGTCGGAGAACTGGGAAGGGGGAGGGGATGGAGAGAGAGGGAAACATGTTCCCGATGTTGGGGGAGTCCCGAACCAGGGGCCACAGTTTAAGAATAAGGGGTAGGCCATTTAGAACGGAGATGTGGAAGAAATTTTTCACTCAGAGAGTTGTGAAGCTGTGGAATTCTCTGCCTCAGAAGGCAGTGGAGGTCAATTCTCTGGATGATTTCAAGAAAGAGCTCTTAATGATAGCGGGGTCAGGGGGTACGGGTAGAAGGCAGGAATGGAGTACTGAGTGTGCATGATCAGCCATGATCACGGTGAATGGCGGTGCTGGCTCGAAGGGCCGAATGGCCTACTCCTGCACCTATTGTCTATTGTCTATTGTCTATTGAAAGCAAGGGTCAATTGAAGTTTGGGAAGTCAATATTCATACCGCTGGGGTGTAAGCAGCCCAAGCAAAATATGAGGTGCTGTTCCTCCAATTTGCACTGGGCCTCACATGGAAAGCAGAGAATAGGGGGATTTGGATCATGTACAGGCAAATATGATCAGTTCAGCTAGGCATCATGAACGGCACAAACATTGTGGGCCGATGGGCCTGTTCCTGTGCTGTACTCTTCTATGATCTCAGACCACTCGGCAGAGGGAAGGTAGAGGGGAGGTCCATCCAGTAATGAGATGCGTTTAGATTTTCATAACCTCAAAATGACTTTATAACCTTCTCTCCTTCTTGATTAGTACAGGTGTCAGAGGTTGTGGGGAGAAGGCTGAAGAATCGGGTTGTGAGGGAGAGATAGATCAGCCATGATTGAATGGCGGAGTAGACTTGATGGGCCGAATGGCCTAATTCCACTCCTATTGTTTATGAACCTTATGTCCACACATTCTTCCTATACGTAATTCTGGCCTACGTTATGTTCTCTTCAATGAATGAATGAATGAATGAATGAATTATACTTTATTGTCACGGCGATGTTCTTTGTTTTGCGTACCCAAGGTATGCAAAGGGTCACCACATAAAGGGCGCCGACAACGTTACAAAGTATCCCACACTGGGTCCCCCTTTGTTCCTTTGTTCCCCCCCCCACCCTCATTCACGCTCCTCATTTGTTTCCCCACCCCAGGTCCTCCTTTGTTCATCTCCCGCCCCCCCGCTCCCAGAAGTCCCCCCACGACGGGTCCCCTTTTGTTCTCTCCCCCCCCCACCCCTCACTGCGCTCCCCCCTCACCGGGTCTTCTAATCATTGCATAGAACCATAAGACATGTGAAAGATGCCTGATGTCAATGCAAAGAACAGTCTTAAAATGCACCAATACCGGGGTGGTTTCGCGGGCAAAGTTGTCTATTTATTTGCACAGAAGAACATGCTCGAAAACACCAGAGACATGTGTGCCTTAAGCATCTCCTTAATGTTTCTAGCAGGGGAAGCAATGGGAAATGGTGGCTTAACAAGAAGCGGCAGAGGTTTAGGAAATTGGAAACCTGTTTCGAACAACATCTCCAAGCACGTGGCAGATAAAGCAAGCTGTCAAATTGAAACGGTGCTTGGAATTTCGTGACAACTTTGAGAAGGTTTTATACGGGAAGCTTTCACTGAAACTAAACTCAGTATCTCTGGGGGTAACTTTTTCACACAGAGGGAGGTCGGTGTATGGAACTAGCTGCCAGACGAAGTAGTTGAGGCAGGTACTATCGCAACAGTTAAGAAACATTTAGACAGGCACAAGGATAGGACAGGTTCTGAGGGATATGGGCCAAACACAGGCAGATGCAGACTAGCGTAGATGGGACATGTTGGTCATTGTGGGCAGGTTGGGCCGAATAGCTTGTTTCTATGCTGCAAGACTATCACTCTATGAAAAGGAGAACAGACACAAGGAACTGCAGATGCTGGTTAATGCAAAGAAAGATACAAAGTGCTAGAGTGCTGGAGAGTGCCAGAGAACCGGGTTCGATCCTGACAATGGGTGCTGGCTGTACGGAGCTTGTACGTTCCCTCTGTGACCTGCGTGGGTTTTCTCCAGGTGCTCTAATTTCCACCCACACTCTAAAGATGTACAGGTTTGTAGCCTAATTGGCTTGGTATAAATGTAAATTGTCCCCAGTGTGTGTAGGACATGGTTAGTGTGCGGGGATTGCTGGTCAGTGGGCCGAAGGGCCTATTTCTGTGCTGTATCTCTAAGCTGAACCAGACTGAACTAAGCTGCATCTCTAAACTAACCCAGCGGGTCTGGAGAACATGGCAAGGCGACGTTTCAGGTCAGGACCCGTCTTCACTTACATTGTAGTCGGGGGGGAGAAAGCCGGAAGTGAGGTGTGGACAGGACCAAGTCTGGCACACGATAAGTGGAAAATAGACACAAAATGCTTGAGTAACACAGCGGGTCAGGCAGCATCTCTGGAGACAGTGGAGGCCAATTCTCTGAATGCATTCAAGACAGAGCTAGATAGAGCTCTTAAGGATAGCGTAGTCAGGGGGTATGGGGAGAAGGCGGGAAGGGGGTACTAATTGAGAATGATCAGCCATGATCACATTGAATGGCGGTGCTGGCTCGAAGCGCAAATGGCCTCCTCCTGCACCTATTGTCTATTGTCTATAGGTGATGTTTCGGGTCAAGACCCTTCTTCAGACTGAGAGTCAAGGGGAGAGGGAAACTTGAGATAGGAAAAGGCAGGCTCCACAATGGTGGACTCCACCTTTCCTTGATCATTGTTGCAAGGCATTGATATGTTCTTTTCATACCTTTCATTCAATTTGTTCTTTGTACCTTTTCACCCACCCCTTTCCCCCCCAGAGATGTTGCCTGACCTGCTGGGTTACCCCAGCATTCTGTGCCTACATTCAGTGTATGAATGAATGACTGAATGAATGAATGGCTAAATGAATGAATAAATGAATACTTTATTGTCACATGTTCACTGGATGAATTTAAAAGAGAGTTAGATAGAGCTCTAGGGGCTAGTGCAATTAAGGGATATGGGGAGAAGGCAGGCACGGGTTACTGATTGTGGATATATAAGAAAATAACTGCAGATGCTGGTTGTGGATGATCAGCCATGATCACAATGACTGGCGGTGCTGGCTCGAAGTGTCGAATGGCCTCCTCCTGCACCTATTTTCTGTGTTTCTATGTGACAAATCACAGCAAAACCCTTTGCTTGCATGCCCAAGGTATGTAAATAGTCGCCCATAAAGGGCGCTTACAAATTTACAAACACCAGACCCCGATTGGTTCTCCCCCTCCCCACCTCATGGCAGTGCCCCTATGCCGGGTCCTCCATTGTTCATTGTCCTTCCCCCTCCCTCACGTCGGTCCCCCCCCCCCGTCTCCACGCCGGGTCCTCCTTTGTTCCGTCCCTCAGCAGCGGCGTCCTCACTTCCACCAGGTCCGTCCTCGTCCGTCGGTCGGCTCCATCGTCGACTGCCGCAACGTCCTCTCCATATCGCCGCTGGGTTCTTTCTGGACGCCTCTGTGGCGCCGGCCCAGGCCCCGGCCACGGGCCAACCAGCGTGGTAAACCAGCGCCTGCAGTTCCTTCCCTCCCACATCAGCTCTTCACTCAGTAAACTTTGCAATCTCCAACGTGACAGACACTGACACTGGAAGGCTTCACTTTTCCAAGACCTCGGGGATAACTTAACCATTGAGAGAAGAACAAGCTTTCTGTTTTACACGCAAAATCAGGCCCCGATCCACCAACTCACTGGCACAGAATTCTCTGCCGTTCTGTTCTAATTTAGTGGACAAGACATCAGGCTCCTCATAGGGGTTTTTACAAGAGTAATACGACCGACTTTTTTAAAAAACAGGTTTTACACGGGGGATTTATTGTTAAAAGAACTACTCAAGGATAACGAACACTAATTGCACACAATTCAGTCAACCTAGCCAGGCCAAGCATGAACCATTTGGAGTTTCACTGCAGTTAAACAGATTTACAGCGACCTTTACTCACTTAAAAATGTTTATTTTCTACTACTGACAACGCCAAAGCAGGCCATTCAGCCCGTCAGATCCACACTGATTCCTGGAGAACCCAAAGTAAAGTTTAACTTCAAACTACCATTTGAACTGATTCACTGTCGATTACTCAAATAACATTCTTATTCCCACATATTCAAGCTTGTTTTGTTCCTCTGTTAGGGTTCGCATCGCCGGTAGTGTTGCTGCCTTACAGCGCCAGAGACCCTAGTTCGATCCAGACTAATGGGTGCTGCCTGCACGGAGTTTGCACGTTCTCCCCGTGACCGAGTGGGTTTTCTCCGGGTGCTCCGGTTTCCTCCCACATTCCAAAGACATATGTGCACATTTGTAGGTGAATTGGCTTCTGTAAATTGTGTAGCATTGTGTGTAGCATAGAATTAGTGTACGGGGATCACTGGTCGGCAGGGACTCGGTGGGCCGAAGGGCCTGTTTCCACGCAGCATCTCTAAACTAAACTAAACTAAACTAAACTGAATGCATAGGAAAAATAACTGCAGATGCTGGTTTAAATCGAAGGTAGACGTGAAGGGTCTCGACCTGAAACGTCACCCATTCCTTCTCTCCAGAGATGCTGCCTGACCCGCTGAGTTACTCCAGCATTTTGTGTCTTAACTGAATGCACATTTTTATAGCATCTTTCAACTCCTATTCAGGTTGAACAAAATTGAACACGATGGGGAAACGTGACAGCCAGTTCCTACATCACCAGAACATGATGCTAAGGTAAATGAATTTCATCTGCCTGTACGTGACCACTATCTCTACATTCCCTGCATATCCATGTGCCTATCGAAAAGCCTTTTAAATCCAGTTCAGTTTATTGTCACGTGTACCGAGGTACAGCGGAAAGCTTTCTGTCGCGTGCCAACCAGTCAGCAGAATGACGATACATGATTACAATCAATAGAGTTGCAGTGATCATGGAACAACGTTTGGTGCGATGCAAAGCCAGCAAAGTCCGATCAAGGATAGTCCGTGGGACATCTAAGAGATAGATAGTAGTTCAGCGCTGCTCTCTGGTTCTGGTGGGATGGTTCAGTTGCCTGATAACAGCTGGGAAGAAACTGTCCATGAATCTGGAGCTGTGCACTTTCACACTTCTGTACCTTTTGCCTGATGGGAGAGGGGAGAGGAGGGAGTGGCCAGGGTGCAACTCATCCTTGATTCTGCTGCTGGCCTTGCTGAGGCAGCATGAGGTATAAATGGAGTCAATAGAAGTCAATGTCACTATCTTATCTGCCTTCACCATAGAGTCATAGTCGTAGATAGACAATAGACAATAGACAATAGGTGCAGGAGTAGGCCATTCGGCCCTTCGAGCCAGCACCGCCATTCAATGTGATCATGGCTGATCATTCTCAATCAGTATCCCGTTCCTGCCTTCTCCCCATACCCCCTGACTCCGCTATCCTTAAGAGCTCTATCTTGCTCTCTCTTGAATGCATTCAGAGAATTGGCCTCCACTGCCTTCTGAGGCAGAGAATTCCACAGATTCACAACTCTCTGACTGAAAAAGTTTTTCCTCATCTCCGTTCTAAATGGCCTACCACTTATTCTTAAACTGTAGCCCTTGGTTCTGGACTCCCCCAACATTGGGAACATGTTTCCTGCCTCTAACGTGTCCAACTCCTTAATAATCTTTTACGTTTCGATAAGATCCCCTCTCATCCTTCTAAATTCCAGTGTACACAAGCCTAGTCGCTCCAGTCTTTCAACATATGACAGTCTCGCCATTCCGGGAATTAACCAAGTAAACCTACGCTGCACGCCCTCAATAGCAAGAATAGAGTGTGGAAACGGGCCCTTCGGCCCAACTCGCCCACACCGGCCAACAATGTCCCAGCTACCCTAGTCTCACTTGCCTGCGCTTGGTCCATAACCCTGCAAACCTGTCCTATCCATGTACCTGTCCAACTGTTTCTTAAACGAATGGATAGTCCCAGCCTCCACTACCTCCTCTGGCAGCTTGCTCCATGCACCCACCACCTTCTGTATGGAAAAAAATTACCCCTTGAATTCCTATTAAATCTTTTCCCCTTCACCTTGAACCAATGGTCCTCTGGTCCTCGATTCCCTTACTCTGAACAAGAGACTCTGTGCTTCTATCCGGTGCATTTCTCCCCCCATCCCTGGCAGAGCATTCCAGGCACCGACCTCCCCCTCACATGTCCTTTAAACATTGCTCCACTCTCTTTTGAGCTATGTCCTCTAATCATAGTGTCACACAGTATGGAGACAGATCCTTGCGCCCAACTTGTCCATGCTGATCCAGATGTCCATTTAAACAAGTGCCGTTTTACCCATGTCTGGCCCATATTCCTCGAAACCTTCCCTATCACTGGAATTCACTGCCTCAGAAGGCAGTGGAGGCCAATTCTCTGAATGCATTCAAGAGCGAGCTAGATAGAGCTCTTAAGGATAGCAGAGTCAGGGGGTATGGGGAGAAGGCAGGAACGGGGTACTGATTGAGAATGATCAGCCATGATCACATTGAATGGTGGTGTTGACTCGAAGGGCCGAATGGCCTACTCCTGCCCCTATTGTCTATTGTCTATTTTCTATCCATGTACCCATCCAAGCGTCTTTCAGATGCTCTTGTAGTGCCTGCCACAACCACCTGCTCTAGCAGCTCGTTCCATACACTCACCACCCAAGGTGATGCAGCCGGAGAGTTGCTTCCTTACAGCACCAGAGACCTACGTTTGATCCTGGCTACGGGTGCTGTCTGTACGGAGTTTGAAAGGTTCTCCCCATGACAGCATGGGTTTTCTCCGGGTGCTCCGGTTTCCACCCATACTCCAAAGACGTATAGATTTGTAGGTTAATTGGCTTCGGTAAAGATTATAAACTGTCCCTAGTGTGTAGAATAGTGTAAATGTACGGGGATCGCTGGTCGGTGCGGATTGAGTGGGTTGGAGGGCCTGTTTCCATGCTATGTCTCTAAACTAAATTAGACTATTAATTTAACCATCTGAGTGAAAAGTCTTTGACATATCCCCCTCTGGGGATTTATTTTTTTTGACTCTCTACTCTATCTATCTGTCTTTTTAGTTTAGTTTAGTTTAGAGATACAGCGCGGAAACAGGCCTTTCGGCCCAACGAGTCTGCTCTGACCAGTGATCCCCGCACATTAACACTGTCCTGCACACCAGGGACAATTGTTACATATGTACCAAGTCAATTAACCTACAATCCTGAGGTAGTCACAAAATGCTGGAGTAACTCAGCGAGTCAGGTTGTCCACTTTGTGGTAAGAATAGGAAGGCAGAGTATTATCTGAATGGTGTCAAGTTAGGAAAAGGGGACGTACAACAAGATTTGGGTGTCCTAGTGCATCAGTCACTGAAAGGAAGCATGCAGGTACAGCAGGCAGTGAAGAAAGCCAATGGAATGTTGGCCTTCGTAACAAGAGGAGTTGAGTATAGGAGCAAAGAGGTCCTTCTGCAGTTGTACAGGGCCCTAGTGAGACCGCACCTGGAGTACTGTGTGCAGTTTTGGTCTCCAAATTTGAGGAAGGATATTCTTGCTATTGAGGGCGTGCAGCGTAGGTTTACTAGGTTAATTCCCGGAATGGCGGGACTGTCATATGTTGAAAGACTGGAGCGACTAGGCTTGTATACACTGGAATTTAGAAGGATGAGAGGAGATCTTATCGAAACGTATAAGATTATTAAGGGGTTGGACACGTTAGAGGCAGGAAACATGTTCCCAGAACAAGGGGCCACAGTTTAAGAATAAGGGGTAGGCCATTTAGAACTGAGATGTGGAAAAACTTTTTCAGTCAGAGAGTTGTGAATCTGTGGAATTCTCTGCCTCAGAAGGCAGTGGAGGCCAATTCTCTGAATGCATTCAAGAGAGAGCTAGATAGAGCTCTTAAGGATAGCGGAGTCAGGGGGTATGGGGAGAAGGCAGGAACGGGGTACTGATTGAGAATGATCAGCCATTATCACATTGAATGGCGGTGCTGGCTCGAAGGGCCGAATGGCCTCCTCCTGCACCTATTGTCTATTGTCTATTATCTCGGGAGGGAAGGAATGGGTGACGTTTCGGGTTACAAACCTGTACGTCTTTGGAGTGTGGGATAAAACCGAAGATCTCGGAGAAAACTCAAGCGGTCACGGGGAGAACTCCGTACCGACAAGCACCCGTAGTTGGGATGGAACCCGGGTCTCTGGCACTGCAGGCGCTGTAAGGCAGCAAGTCTACCGCTGTGCCACCTAGACATATGTCTAGGTCTCATAATGTTATACATTCGTCAAGGGTGTTAGAGAGAACTGTAATGCTTTTCCCCCCAGTGGGCCAGAGTGACTTGCACATGGAGTTCAGCAGACTTGGTGGACTGATCGAAATGTGTTGCCAGACAGCCCACTAATTTATAGCCTCGTGTTAACTTCCTACATTTATTTTTAATGAATGTTAATAGCCACCATGTAGCACCAGGAGAGGGAAAAAAAAGCTGCAATTCTACAGATCCTTCCACATGCTTGAGATGTCCCAAAGCATTTTCAAACCAGCGAATAACTTCTGAAAAGTAGTCAACGCTGTAATGCAAGAATGCACACAGGACATTAACACAAACAGGTTAACCACTGTGTTGAAAACAGCACACAGAGATAATTAAATCCCTTGGGATGACACCTGATTTTATGCAGGCCAGGTGTCGATTCCCTTTCTTTTTAAAGTGTTTCGTGGGGTTTTTTTCCGAAATAAGTGCCCCGTATATTTTAATGGTAAAAACGCTGATAATTAAAGCAAGCACTTTGCTGCAGAGTTGCGAAGTTCCACATATACAGATCCTTGGGACTTCTGGCAGTAAAGACCCAAAACCCCAGTCTCAGTGACTTATCGAGATGAGAAAACATTTCTTCACACAGAGAGTGGTGAGTCTGTGGAATTCTCTGCCACAGAAGGTTGTTGAGGCCAGTTCATTGGCTATATTTAAGAGGGAGTTAGATGTGGCCCTTGTGGCTAAAGGGATCAGGAGGTATGGAGAGAAGGCAGGTACTGGTTACTGAGCTGGATGATCAGCCATGATCATATTGAATGGCGGTGTAGGCTCGAAGGGCCGAATGGCCTACTCCTGCACCTATTTTCTATGTTTCTATGTTTCTATCCTTGCCACGCAAAAGACCGGGGCAAAAAATGAACCCGTGAAGATACTCATTTCTGCATTCAACAGGGAATTTGGTCCTTCCAGAGGAGAGAGCACGGAGAAATGACGGAGAATATTGGTGGGGATTTTAATTTTAAAAGCTTGGATAGGAAAGATTTAGAGGGATGTGGGCCGAATATGGGCAATTGAGACAAGCTGAGATGGGGTATCTTGACACAATGGCACAGCGGTAGAGTTGCTGCATTACAGCTCCTGAGACCCGGGTTCCATCCTGACTACGGGTTGTATCTCTAAAATAAATTAAGCTATTAACTTAACGGACTTAAAGTGCGGAGTTGTACCTGTGACCCTGTGAAAATCCCTGTGACCGCGTGGGTTTTCTCCGGATGCTCCAGGTTCCTCCCACACTCACTTCAAAGACGTGCAGATTTCTCGTTAATTGGCTCCTGTAAAAAGATTGTCCCTAGTGTGTAGGACGGCACTAGTGTATCACTGGTCGGCACAAACTCAGTGGACTGAAAGGACCTGTTTCCATGCTGGATGGATCTCTCTCTAAAATCTCTAAAACAACGAGAAAGCACAAGGAAACGATGGGGGAATATTGGTGGGATTTTATACTTGTAACATGGATAGGAAAGATTTAAAGGGTTACTGGACAAAGTGGACCCGTTGGGCCCAAACCTCTCCTGCATTGGTGCAACACCCTCCCTTCCCCCACCCCCCCTCTCTCCTCAACCCCCCCTCTCCCCTCAACCCCCCCTCTCCCCTCTCCCCTCTCCCCTCTCCCCTCTCCCCTCTCCCCTCTCCCCTCTCCCCTCTCCCCTCTCCCCTCTCCCCTCTCCCCTCTCCCCTCTCCCCTCTCCCCTCTCCCCTCTCCCCTCTCCCCTCTCCCCTCTCCCCTCTCCCCTCTCCCCTCTCCCCTCTCCCCTCTCCCCTCTCCCCTCTCCCCTCTCCCCCTCCCTCCTCCCCTCTCCCCTCTCCCATCTCCCTTCTCCCCCGCTCCCCCCTTCCCCCCTCCCTCCTCCTTCCTCCCCTCTCCCTCCCCTCCTTTTAAACTTTAAAATGTGAATAACTTTAAAAATATAACACCCATTTCAATAAAACTACTTGCATTATCACTAAAGTGACAACGGTGAGTAAGGTGGGGCTAAAATTGTTGCGCTTTCGTGTACTGTTTTGGCTGAAGTTCAGTCACAAACAAAATAACAAACGAGAGTTTTAGTTTATAGATGGGCCAAATGCAGGCAATTGGACTAGTTTAGAAGAGGCTCCTTGTGACTCCATGGCACAATGACTTGAGAAGTCAAAAGAAAATCCTGCGTACAAGTGTTTAGCAACTGCCTTACAGCGCCAGAGACCCGAGTTCGATCCTGACTACGGGCGCCGTCTGTACAGAGTTTTTGTACATTCTCCCCGTGACTTGCGTGGGTTTTCTCCGAGATCTTCGGTTTCCTCCCACACTCCAAAGACGTACAGGTTTGTAGGTTAATTGACTGGGCACATGTAAACATTGTCCCTAGTGTGTGTAGGATTGTGTTGGTGTGCGGGGATCGCTGGGCGGCGCGGACCCGGTGGGCCAAAGGGCCTGTTTCCGCGCTGTATCTCTAAATCTAGAAAATCTAAATCTAAACTAAACAACTGCCAGTTTCTAAATTACAACAACAAATGACAAAGTGGCGCAGCGGTAGAGTTGCTGCCTTACAGCGCCAGAGACCCGGGTTCGATCCTGACTACGGGTGCTGCCTGTACGGAGTTTGTACGTTCTCCCTGTGATCGCGAGAGAGTGGATGAGAAAACGGGATAACATAGAACTAATGTGTGAACGGATCATCGATGGTCGGCGTGGACTCGGTGGACCAAAGGGCCTGTTTCCGTGCCTGTTATCTCTCAAATAAACTGAACTAAATTGCTGTGATTATGGCCCATCCGACATGTAGGTTATGCGTTCACTATGAATTACCTGACATTCAGCTACGTCCATCTGCAGAGTTTGCAAATGTGGTCATCGTGGCTATCTCTCGAGGTCGAGGATGATGGTCTAGGTGCCGTTGTTTTTATGAATTCTCAGGTGGCTTATGAGTCCAGTCCTGGCTTTGAAAGTTCTTCAGCATTCAGGGCAAGTAATTCCAGATGTCAGATCGGGCTTTGGTTGTTGCTGCCTCTCTTTCCGTTTACTTCTCTTTGCTTCTAATTCTGCGCATCTGTCGGCTTCGAAGGTCGCCGTTCCTTTTTGGATGATGGTTGGCCAGAGTTTCCTGCCCTTGGCATCGGTTTCCCAGTTGCCGATGTCTATTTCACGTTTCTTCATGCTGGCTTTTAAGGCGCCTTTGAATCTCCTCATTTGTCCGCCTCTTTTGCGTTTGCCCTCTTTAAGCTGGGAGTAGGAGGCTTGCTTTGGTAGACGCTCGTCTTCTTCTTAGTTGGTCCTTGATGACGAAGCCTTCGACGCTTGATGTTTTGGCTTCACTCAGCATGCTGACGGTGGTTCTTCTGTCTTCCCAGCTGATATTTAAGCTGCTTCGAAGACATCGTTGATGGAACTTTTCAAGTGTTTTCAGATGGCGTTGGGATGTTGTCCAGGTTTCTGATGCATACAGGAGAGTTGGAATCACCACTACTTTGTACACTAACATTTTGGTGTATAAGCAGCTCAAAGCAAACTGTTTCTTCCTTATTTAACAGCTCCATACTAATGACTAGATATTAAAAAAGCATTACTGCACTTCATAACAAGAGGAGTTGACTATAGGAGCAAAGAGGTCCTTCTGCAGTTGTACAGGGCCCTAGTGAGACCGCACCTGGAGTACTGTGTGCAGTTTTGGTCTCCAAATTTGAGGAAGGATATTCTTGCTATTGAGGGCGTGCAGCGTAGGTTTACTAGGTTAATTCCCGGAATGGCGGGACTGTCATATGTTGAAAGACTGGAACAACTAGGCTTGTATACACTGGAATTTGGAAGGATGAGAGGGGATCTTATTGAAACATATATGATTATTAAGGGGTTGGACACGTTAGAGGCAGGAAACATGTTCCCAATGTTGGGGGAGTCCAGAACCAGGGGCCATAGTTTAAGAATAAGGGGTAGGCCATTTAGAACGGAGATGAAGAAAAACTTTTTCAATCAGAAAGTTGTAAATCTGTGGAATTCTCTGCCTCAGAAGGTGGTGGAGGCCAATTCTCTGAAAGCTTTCAAGAGAGAGCTGGATAGAGCTCTTAAGGATAGTGGAGTCAGGGGGTATGGGGAGAAGGCAGGAACGGGGTACTGATTGGGAATGATCAGCCATGATCACATTGAATGGTGGTGCTGGCTCGAAGGGCTGAATGGCCTCCTCCTGCACCTATTGTCTATTGTCTATTGTCTATTGTGATGTTTAGTCTAGTTTAGTTTGGTTTAATTTATGTTAGGTTTGTTTATTTAGTTTAGTTTAGTTTAGTTTAGTTTAGAAATGCAGCATGGAAAGAGGCCCTTCGGCCCACCAAGTCTGCCCCAACCAGCGATGTACACTAGCACTATCCTACCCACTATCAACAGTTTACAATTTACAGAAGTCATTTAAACTACAAACCTGCACGTCTTGGGAATGTGGGAGGAAACCAGAGAAATCCCACGGGAACACG